>NC_064616.1:713370600-713673630 GCF_023898315.1 Schistocerca nitens
AAAAAACAAATTTATCTTTTCCTTAATTAGCGTATTTAATTATTTATTTCTCAAAAATTCAGATAGGAGATTAAAAATTAGTTATAATTATATTCACAGTTGTGATTATTAAAAAGTCTAGAAATTAGCTTCCATATACCCACAAAAACCGTCATTTGAAGATTCTTCATCAGATTTGAGGAAAATATATGATTTCAATGAATTTTGTATATTAGGTGTACACAAAACTCTTCATGAATGTTATTTTAAATAAATTTTGAAAAAGTTCTTGGAATTTAGTTTATTATTGTAAGAGTCGTTCGGTTGTTTATTTATATCTTCACACAAATCTCCTTTGAACATTTAACCAAATTATAGAAATAAGTTCGGTAGCAAGAAATTCTAACATTTTCTTTCATTTGTAGATATAAATTGCCTGACTTTGCTACATTATCAAATCCCCAAAATTCTTCACAAATTACTTGTCAATATCTGATCATTTCGATTTGATTTCTTTGTTCCAATACCATAATATTCATAGTTAAAATCATGTAATCCTCAAATAATAGAAGATGGGCTTAGATTTTTGTACTTAATTGAGGAATAGTGTGTGGTAATGATGTATTTATTTCTTCACTAGTTTTATTTATGAAATTTTCCAATTAAGTTACCCTCTCTTGCATTTTACATTTACCTGGTTTTCTAATGGGTGCTACACCTGCATCATAAACCGCATCTTGATAATTTTCTGCAAGAGGCATTTTTGATTTCCTTAGTTAAGGATACAAGAACCATTTCTACGATTTGTATCTGAACGTTAGTGTAACTTTTGGCTTTACTTCGGTTCTTCATATATTTTAATACATTTACTTCTAATGTTAGCAGTAAATTTTTTCTAGAATTCCAATGTTCCAAAATATCACAATTACTTTTAGCATTTATTTCTTTGCTGGATTTTTTTACCAGTTATTATTAAATTTGCTTGTTATTATAAAAAGTTTATTATTTTTAGATTCATAAGTGATATAAATTTTATTTAAAAATATAAATTTATATTTATTTTTTAATCCAATAAATTATTTTCCTTAAATATGGAATGCACAAATAAAACGAATTGTCATTGTGCAATACAGAATAAGAAATTCATAAAAAAATTAAAATAACAAGACTGATTTTGCCATCAAAATCAGATTCTAATGTTTCTAAAAGATAAAACAAAAACCTGCATCATAAACCAAATCTTGATAATTTTCTGCAAAAGGCATTTTTGATTTCATAACTTAAGGATACAAGGTTCATTTCTAAAATTTGTATCTGAATGTTAGTGTAACTTTTGGTTTTACTTCGGTTCTTTATATTTTTTCATATATTTACTTCTAACATTATCACTAAAATTTTTTTTTTGAATTCGAATGTTCCAAAATATCACAATTATTTTTAGCATTTATTTTTTTTGCTGGATTTTTTATCAATAATAATTAAAATTTGTTTGTTATTACAAAAAAGTTTATTATTTTTAGATCCATAAGTGACAAATTTTATTTAAAACGTTAATGTATTTTTTTCAATAAATAACTTTCCTTAAATATGGAAAGCAAAAATTTAAACAAATTTCATTGTGCAATCCAGAATAAGAAATTCATAAAAAAATTAAAATAACAAGACTTATTTTGCCTTCAAAATCAGATTCTAATTTTTGTAAAAGAAAAAACAAATTTAACTTATTCTTAATTAGCATATTTAAATCTATATTTCTCAAAAATGCAGAAAGCAGATTAAAAATTAGTTATTAATATATTCACAGTTGTGACTATTCAGAAGTTGCGAAATTAGTTTCAAAATAACCAAAAAACAACGGTTGAGGTTGCCAAAAACTAGCATCTTTATGTGAATTTGATTAAATTTTAAATAACAAAACAAGCAAAGCTACCGTATAACTATTTATAATATTATATAAAATTAATTTTTTCCATTAAAATTCTGTACAACTGTTGAATTCTTATAACATAAGGTTTTTTAAGCTTTCATTTTATTTGGCTTTAATTTCTAGTGAAATAATGGTAATTTAGTAATTCCATTTAGTAACACAAATCGTTTATAAACATCAGACATTGAAAAACTTTATTACAATCAACTGTATATTATTCTTGTTTAATTGACCTAATCAAATTCATATCTCGATATTGTTCTTTTGCCAGTGAACTTTTTTTATATTCATCAAATGTAAATACATATTTCTGACAACAGATTTTGTTAAAATGACCTAATAATACAGTATATTTTGATATTGAAATAAAGTTGAAGAAAAAGTATGTTACATAACAGTCATTTGAGGATTTTGCATTTAATTTGAGGAAATTATGTGATTGCAATGCATTTTATTTATTAGGTGTACACAAAACTCTTCATGAATGTTATTTAAAATTAATTTTGAAATAGTAATTGGGTTTAGTTTAATATTCTAAGAGTCATTACATGGTTTATTTATATCTTCACACAAATCTTCTTGTGAACATTTAACCAAATTATAGAAATAATTTCGGTAGCAAGCAGTTCTAACATTTTCTTTCATTTGTAGATACAAATTGCCTGACGTTGCTACATTATTACATCCCGTAAATTCTTCACAAATTACTTGTCAATTTCTGATCATATCGATTTGATTTTCTTGTTCGAATAACATTATATTCATAGTTCAAATCATGTAATCCTCAAATGATAGAAGATTGCCTTAGATTATGATTACTTAATTGAGGAACAGTGTGTGGTAATGATGTATTTATTTCTTCACTAGTTTCATTTTTTAAATTTTCCTAGTAAGTTACACTCTCTCGCATTTTACATTCACCTAGTTTTCTGATGGGTGCAAAAGTTCATCATAAACCGAATCGTGATAATTTTCTGCAAAAGACATATTTGATTTCATAACTTAAGGATACAAGGATCATTTCTAAAATTTGTATCTGAATGTTAGTGTAACTTTTGGTTTCACTTCTGTGCTTCATATTTTTTCATATATTTACTTCTAACATTATCACTAAAATTTTTTTCTAGAATTCGAATGTTCCAAAATATCACAATTATGTTTAGCATTTATTTTTTAGTTATATTTTTTGATCAATAATTATAGAAATAAGTTTGTTATTATAAAATCGTTAATTAGTTTTAGATCCATAAGTAACAAATATTATTTAAAAAGTATTATATATTTTTATTTTTAATTTCAATAAATTATTTTCCTTAAATATGGAATGCAATAATTAAACGAATTTCACTGCACAAAACAGAATAAGAAATTAATAAAAAAATTAAAATAACATGCCTGATTTTGCCTTCAAAATCAGATTCTAATTTTTGTAAAAGAAAAAATAAATTTAACTTATTCCTAATTAGCATATTTAAATCTATATTTCTCAAAAATGCAGAAAGTAGATTAAAAATTAGTTATTAATATATTCACAGTTGTGAGTATTCAGAAGTTGCGAAATTAGTTTCAAAATAACCAAAAAGTAACGGTTGAAGTTGCCAAAAACTAACATCTTTATGTGAATTTGAGTAAATGTTAAATAACAAAACAAGCAAAGCTACCGTATAATTATTCATAATATTATATAAAATTAAGTTTTTCCATTAAAATTCTGTACAACTGTTGAATTCTTATAACATAAGGTTTTTTAAGCTTTCATTTTATTTGGCTTTAATTTCTAGTGAAATAATGATAATTTAGTAATTCCATTTAGTAACACAAATCGTTTATAATCATCAGACATTAAAAAATTTATTACAATCAACTGTATATTATTCTTGTTTAATTGACCTAATCAAATTCATATCTCGATATTGTTCTTTTGCCAGTGAACTTTTTTTATATTCATCAAATGTAAATACATATTTCTGACAACAGATTTTGTTAAAATGACCTAATAATACAGTATATTTTGATATTGAAATAAAGTTGAAGAAAAAGTATGTTACATAACAGTCATTTGAGGATTTTGCATTTAATTTGAGGAAATTATGTGATTGCAATGCATTTTATTTATTAGGTGTACACAAAACTCTTCATGAATGTTATTTAAAATTAATTTTGAAATAGTAATTGGGTTTAGTTTAATATTCTAAGAGTCATTACATGGTTTATTTATATCTTCACACAAATCTTCTTGTGAACATTTAACCAAATTATAGAAATAATTTCGGTAGCAAGCAGTTCTAACATTTTCTTTCATTTGTAGATACAAATTGCCTGACGTTGCTACATTATTACATCCCGTAAATTCTTCACAAATTACTTGTCAATTTCTGATCATATCGATTTGATTTTCTTGTTCGAATAACATTATATTCATAGTTCAAATCATGTAATCCTCAAATGATAGAAGATTGCCTTAGATTATGATTACTTAATTGAGGAACAGTGTGTGGTAATGATGTATTTATTTCTTCACTAGTTTCATTTTTTAAATTTTCCTAGTAAGTTACACTCTCTCGCATTTTACATTCACCTAGTTTTCTGATGGGTGCAAAAGTTCATCATAAACCGAATCGTGATAATTTTCTGCAAAAGACATATTTGATTTCATAACTTAAGGATACAAGGATCATTTCTAAAATTTGTATCTGAATGTTAGTGTAACTTTTGGTTTCACTTCTGTGCTTCATATTTTTTCATATATTTACTTCTAACATTATCACTAAAATTTTTTTCTAGAATTCGAATGTTCCAAAATATCACAATTATGTTTAGCATTTATTTTTTAGTTATATTTTTTGATCAATAATTATAGAAATAAGTTTGTTATTATAAAATCGTTAATTAGTTTTAGATCCATAAGTAACAAATATTATTTAAAAAGTATTATATATTTTTATTTTTAATTTCAATAAATTATTTTCCTTAAATATGGAATGCAATAATTAAACGAATTTCACTGCACAAAACAGAATAAGAAATTAATAAAAAAATTAAAATAACATGCCTGATTTTGCCTTCAAAATCAGATACTAATTTTTGTAAAAGAAAAAATAAATTTAACTTATTCCTAATTAGCATATTTAAATCTATATTTCTCAAAAATGCAGAAAGTAGATTAAAAATTAGTTATTAATATATTCACAGTTGTGAGTATTCAGAAGTTGCGAAATTAGTTTCAAAATAACCAAAAAATAACGGTTGAGGTTGCCAAAAACTAGCATCTTTATGTGATTTTGAGTAAATTTTAAATAACAAAACAATCAAAGCTACAGTATAATTATTCATAATATTATATAAAATTAATTTTTTCCATTAAAATTCTGTACTACTGTTGAATTCTTATAACATAAGGTTTTTTAAGCTTTCATTTTATTTGGCTTTAATTTCTAGTGAAATAATGGTAATTTAGTAATTCCATTTAGTAACACTAATCGTTTATAATCATCAGACATTAAAAAACTTTATTACAATCAACTGTATATTATTCTTGTTTAATTGACCTAATCAAATTCATATCTCGATACTGTTCTTTTGCCAGTGAACTTTTTTTATATTCATCAAATGTAAATACATATTTCTGACAACAGATTTTCTTAAAATGACCTAATAATACAGTATATTTTGATATTGAAATAAAGTTTAAGAAAAAGTAATTTACATAACAGTCATTTGAAGATTTTGCATTTAATTTAAGGAAATTATGTGAATGCAATGCATTTTATTTATTAGATGTACACAAAACTCTTCATGAATGTTATTTAAAATTAATTTTGAAATAGTAATTGGGTTTAGTTTAATATTCTAAGAGTCATTACATGGTTTAATTTTATCTTCACACAAATCTTCTTGTGAACATTTAACCAAATTATAGAAATAATTTCGGTAGCAAGCAGTTCTAACATTTTCTTTCATTTGTAGATACAAATTGCCTGACGTTGCTACATTATTACAACCCGTAAATTCTTCACAAATTACTTGTCAAATTCTGATAATATCGATTTGATTTCCTTGTTCGAATAACATAATATTCATAGTTCAAATCATGTAATCCTCAAATGATAGAAGATTGCCTTAGATTTTGATTACTTAATTGAGGAACAGTGTGTGGTAATGATGTATTTATTTCTTCACTAGCTTCATTTTTGAAATTTTCCTAGTAAGTTACACTCTCTTGCATTTTACATTCACCTAGTTTTCTAATGGGTGCTAAAACTGCAACATAAACCGAATTTTGATAATTTTCTGCAAAAGACCTTTTTGATTTCATAACTTAAGGATGGAAGGTTCATTTCTAAAATTTGTATCTGAATGTTAGTGTAACTTTTGGTTTCACTTCGGTTCTTCATATTTTTTCATATATTTACTTCTAACGTTAGCAATAAATTTTTTTTTAGAATTCGAATGTTCCAAAATACCACAATTATTATAAGCATTTATTATTTTGCTGGATTTTTTTACCAATAATTATTAAATTTGTTACTTTTATAAAAAAGTATATTATTTTTTGAACCATGAGAGGCAAATTTTATTTAAAAAGTTAACGTATTTTTATTTTTAATTTAATAAATTATTTTCCTTAAATATGGAATGCATAAATTAACGAATTGTCATTGTGCAATCCGGAATAAGAAATTCATAAAAAATTAAAAATAACATTATGCCTTCAAAATCAGATTCTAATTTTGGAAAAGAAAATACAAATTTAACTTTTTCGGAATTAGCATATTTAATTCTATAGTTGTCGAAAATGTAGACAGAAGATTAAAAATTAGTTATAAATATATTCACAGTTGTGATTATTCATAAGTTAACAAATCACCTTCAAAATACCCAGAAAATAACGGTTGAGGTTGCCAAAAACTTGCATCTTTTTGTGAATTTGAGTAAATTTTAAATAACAAGACATCCAAAGCTACCATATAATTATTCATAATATCTTATCTAATTAATTTTTTCCATTAAATTCATGTACAACTGTTAATTTCTTGTAACAAAAGGGTGTTTGATCTTTCATTTTATTTGGCTTTAATATCTAATGACATAATGGTAATTTAGTAATGCCATTTAGTAACACAAATCATTTATAATCATCAGACCTTAAAAAATTTTTACATTCAACTGTATACTATTTTGTTTAATTGACCTAATCAAATTAATATATCGATATTGTTCTTTTGCCAGTGAACTTTTATTATATTCATCAGAAGTAATGACATATTTCACACAACAAATTTGGTCTTAATGACCTAATAATACAATATATTTTGATATTGAATTAAAGTTTAATAAAAAGTATGTTGTATAACAGTCATTTGAAGATTCTGCAGCAGATTTGAGGAATTTATATGATTTTAATGAATTTTGTTTATTAGGTGTACATAAAGCTCTTCATGAATGTTATTTAAAATTAATTTTGAAACAGTAATTGGGTTTAGATTAATATTCTAAGAGTCCTTACATTGTTTATTTATATCCTCACACATATCTCCTTGTGAAAATTTAACCAAATTATAGAAATAATTTCGGTAGCAAGCAATTCTAACATTTTCCTTCATTTGTAGATTTAAACTGCCTGACTTTGCTACATTATTAAATCCCTAAAATTCTTCACAAAATACTTGTCAATTTCTGATCATAACATTATGATTTCCTTGTTCCAATAACATAATATTCATAGTTAGAATCATGTAATCCTCAAACAATACAAGATGGCCTTAGATTTATATTACTTAATTGAGGAACAGTGTGTGGTAATGGCGTATTTATTTCTTCACTAGTTTCGTTTGTGAAATTTTCCAAGTAAGTTACCCTCTCTTGCATTTTACATTCACCTAGTTTTCTAATGGGTGCTAAACCAGCATCAAAAACCGAATCTTGATAATTTTCTGCAAAAGGCATTTTTGATTTCATAACTTAAGGATACAAGGTTCAATTCTAAAATTTGTATCTGAATGTTAGTGTAACTTTTGGTTTCACTTCGGTTCTTCATATTTTTTCATATATTTACTTCTAATGTTAGCAATAAATTTTCTTGTAGAATTCGAATGTTGCAAAATATCACAATTACTTTTAGCATTTATTTTTTTGCTGGATTTTATGTATAATAATTATTAAAATTTGTTTGTTATTATGAAAAGTTTATTATTTTTAGATCCATAAGTGACAAATTTTATTTAAAAAAGTTTAACATATTATTATTATATTTCAATAAAATATTTTTCAGAATATGGAAAGCAAAAATAACATGAATTGTCATTGTGCAATCCAGAATAAGAAATTCATAAAAAATGAAATTAAGAAGACTGATTTTGCCTTCAAAATCAGATTCTAATTTCTGTAAAAGGATAAACAAATTAACTTTTTCAAAATTAGTGTATTTAATACTATATTTCGCAAAAATCAGAAAGGAGATTAAAAATTTTTTACAAATATGTTCACAGTTGTGATTATTCAAATGTCAAGAAATTAGCTTCCAAATACTCATAAAATATCGGTTGAGGTTGCCAAAAAATTGCCCCTTTTTGTGAATTTGAGTTGATTTTAAATAACAAGACATCCAAAGCTTCCATATAATTATTCATAATATTATATCGAATTAATTTTTTCCATTAAATTTCTGTACAACTGTTAAATTCTTGTAACAAAAGGTTTTTTTATCTTTCATTTTATTTGGCTTAAATTTCTAATGTGATAATGGTAATTTAGTAATTCCATTTAGTAACAAAAATCGTTTATGATCATCAGAACTAAAAAAATTTATAACATTCAACTGTATATTATTCTTGTTTAATTGACCTAATTAAATTCATATATCAATATTGTTCTTTTGCCAGTGAACTTACATGATATTCATCAAATTTAATTACATATTTCACACAACAATTTTGGTTTTAATGACCTAATAATACAATATATTTCGATATTGAATTAAAGTTTAATAAAAAGTATGTTACATGAAAGTCATTTGAAGATTCTGAATCAGATTTGAGGAAATTATATGATTCAATTAATTTTGTTTATTTGGTGTTTACAAAACTCATCATGAATGTTGTTTTAAATAAATTTTGAAATAGATCTTGGAATTTAGTATTATTCTACGAGTTGTTAGATTGTTTATTTATAACTTCACACAAATCTTCTTGTGAACATTTAACCAAAATATAGAATTAATTTCGATAGCAAGCAATTCTAACATTTTCTTTCATTTGTAGATATAAATTGCCTGACTTTGCGACATTATTGAGTCCCGAAAATTTTTCGCAAATTACTTGTCAATTTCTGATCATATCGATTAGATTTCTTTGTTCCAATAACATAATATTATTAGCTAAAATCATGTAATTCTCAAATAATGCAAGATGGCCTTAGATTTTAATTAGTTAATTGAGGAATAGTGTGTGGTAATGATGTATTTATTTCTTCACTAGTTTCATTTATGAAATTTTTCCAAGTATGTTACCCTCTCTTCCATTTTACATTCACCTAGTTTTCTAATGGGTGCTAAAACTGCATCATAAACCGAATGATGATAATTTTCTGCAAAAGGCATTTTTGATTTCATTACTTAAGGATACGAGGATCATTTCTAAAATTTGTGTCTGAATGTTAGTGTAACATTTTGTTTCACTTCAGTTCTTCATATTTTTTTATATATGTACTTCTAACATTAGCGCTAAAATTTTTACTAAAATTCGAATGTTCCAAAATATCACAAATATTTGTAGCATTGAGTTTTGCTAGATTTTTTGATCAATAAATATTAAAAATTGTTTGTTATTAAAAAAAGTTTATTATTTTTAGATCCATATCATAAATTTTATTTAAAAATTTAATTTTTTTTAATTTAATCAATTATTTTACTTACATATGGAATGCAAAAATAAAACGAGTTGTCATTGTGCAATCCAGAATAAGAAATACATAAAAAAATTAAAATAGCAAGACAGATTTTGCCTTCAAAATCAAATTCTAATTTTTGTGAAAGAAAAAACAAATTTATCTTTTCCTTAATTAGCGTATTTAATTATTTATTTCTCAAAAATTCAGATAGGAGATTAAAAATTAGTTATAATTATATTCACAGTTGTGATTATTAAAAAGTCTAGAAATTAGCTTCCATATACCCACAAAAACCGTCATTTGAAGATTCTTCATCAGATTTGAGGAAAATATATGATTTCAATGAATTTTGTATATTAGGTGTACACAAAACTCTTCATGAATGTTATTTTAAATAAATTTTGAAAAAGTTCTTGGAATTTAGTTTATTATTGTAAGAGTCGTTCGGTTGTTTATTTATATCTTCACACAAATCTCCTTTGAACATTTAACCAAATTATAGAAATAAGTTCGGTAGCAAGAAATTCTAACATTTTCTTTCATTTGTAGATATAAATTGCCTGACTTTGCTACATTATCAAATCCCCAAAATTCTTCACAAATTACTTGTCAATATCTGATCATTTCGATTTGATTTCTTTGTTCCAATACCATAATATTCATAGTTAAAATCATGTAATCCTCAAATAATAGAAGATGGGCTTAGATTTTTGTACTTAATTGAGGAATAGTGTGTGGTAATGATGTATTTATTTCTTCACTAGTTTTATTTATGAAATTTTCCAATTAAGTTACCCTCTCTTGCATTTTACATTTACCTGGTTTTCTAATGGGTGCTACACCTGCATCATAAACCGCATCTTGATAATTTTCTGCAAGAGGCATTTTTGATTTCCTTAGTTAAGGATACAAGAACCATTTCTACGATTTGTATCTGAACGTTAGTGTAACTTTTGGCTTTACTTCGGTTCTTCATATATTTTAATACATTTACTTCTAATGTTAGCAGTAAATTTTTTCTAGAATTCCAATGTTCCAAAATATCACAATTACTTTTAGCATTTATTTCTTTGCTGGATTTTTTTACCAGTTATTATTAAATTTGCTTGTTATTATAAAAAGTTTATTATTTTTAGATTCATAAGTGATATAAATTTTATTTAAAAATATAAATTTATATTTATTTTTTAATCCAATAAATTATTTTCCTTAAATATGGAATGCACAAATAAAACGAATTGTCATTGTGCAATACAGAATAAGAAATTCATAAAAAAATTAAAATAACAAGACTGATTTTGCCATCAAAATCAGATTCTAATGTTTCTAAAAGATAAAACAAAAACCTGCATCATAAACCAAATCTTGATAATTTTCTGCAAAAGGCATTTTTGATTTCATAACTTAAGGATACAAGGTTCATTTCTAAAATTTGTATCTGAATGTTAGTGTAACTTTTGGTTTTACTTCGGTTCTTTATATTTTTTCATATATTTACTTCAACATAATCACTAAAATTTTTTCTTGAATTCGAATGTTCCAAAATATCACAATTATTATTAGCATTTATTTTTTTTGCTGGATTTTTTATCAATAATAATTAAAATTTGTTTGTTATTACAAAAAAGTTTATTATTTTTAGATCCATAAGTGACAAATTTTATTTAAAACGTTAATGTATTTTTTTCAATAAATAACTTTCCTTAAATATGGAAAGCAAAAATTTAAACAAATTTCATTGTGCAATCCAGAATAAGAAATTCATAAAAAAATTAAAATAACAAGACTTATTTTGCCTTCAAAATCAGATTCTAATTTTTGTAAAAGAAAAAACAAATTTAACTTATTCTTAATTAGCATATTTAAATCTATATTTCTCAAAAATGCAGAAAGCAGATTAAAAATTAGTTATTAATATATTCACAGTTGTGACTATTCAGAAGTTGCGAAATTAGTTTCAAAATAACCAAAAAACAACGGTTGAGGTTGCCAAAAACTAGCATCTTTATGTGAATTTGATTAAATTTTAAATAACAAAACAAGCAAAGCTACCGTATAACTATTTATAATATTATATAAAATTAATTTTTTCCATTAAAATTCTGTACAACTGTTGAATTCTTATAACATAAGGTTTTTTAAGCTTTCATTTTATTTGGCTTTAATTTCTAGTGAAATAATGGTAATTTAGTAATTCCATTTAGTAACACAAATCGTTTATAAACATCAGACATTGAAAAACTTTATTACAATCAACTGTATATTATTCTTGTTTAATTGACCTAATCAAATTAATATCTCGATATTGTTCTTTTGCCAGTGAACTTTTTTTATATTCATCAAATGTAAATACATATTTCTGACAACAGATTTTGTTAAAATGACCTAATAATACAGTATATTTTGATATTGAAATAAAGTTGAAGAAAAAGTATGTTACATAACAGTCATTTGAGGATTTTGCATTTAATTTGAGGAAATTATGTGATTGCAATGCATTTTATTTATTAGGTGTACACAAAACTCTTCATGAATGTTATTTAAAATTAATTTTGAAATAGTAATTGGGTTTAGTTTAATATTCTAAGAGTCATTACATGGTTTATTTATATCTTCACACAAATCTTCTTGTGAACATTTAACCAAATTATAGAAATAATTTCGGTAGCAAGCAGTTCTAACATTTTCTTTCATTTGTAGATACAAATTGCCTGACGTTGCTACATTATTACATCCCGTAAATTCTTCACAAATTACTTGTCAATTTCTGATCATATCGATTTGATTTTCTTGTTCGAATAACATTATATTCATAGTTCAAATCATGTAATCCTCAAATGATAGAAGATTGCCTTAGATTATGATTACTTAATTGAGGAACAGTGTGTGGTAATGATGTATTTATTTCTTCACTAGTTTCATTTTTTAAATTTTCCTAGTAAGTTACACTCTCTCGCATTTTACATTCACCTAGTTTTCTGATGGGTGCAAAAGTTCATCATAAACCGAATCGTGATAATTTTCTGCAAAAGACATATTTGATTTCATAACTTAAGGATACAAGGATCATTTCTAAAATTTGTATCTGAATGTTAGTGTAACTTTTGGTTTCACTTCTGTGCTTCATATTTTTTCATATATTTACTTCTAACATTATCACTAAAATTTTTTTCTAGAATTCGAATGTTCCAAAATATCACAATTATGTTTAGCATTTATTTTTTAGTTATATTTTTTGATCAATAATTATAGAAATAAGTTTGTTATTATAAAATCGTTAATTAGTTTTAGATCCATAAGTAACAAATATTATTTAAAAAGTATTATATATTTTTATTTTTAATTTCAATAAATTATTTTCCTTAAATATGGAATGCAATAATTAAACGAATTTCACTGCACAAAACAGAATAAGAAATTAATAAAAAAATTAAAATAACATGCCTGATTTTGCCTTCAAAATCAGATTCTAATTTTTGTAAAAGAAAAAATAAATTTAACTTATTCCTAATTATCATATTTAAATCTATATTTCTCAAAAATGCAGAAAGTAGATTAAAAATTAGTTATTAATATATTCACAGTTGTGAGTATTCAGAAGTTGCGAAATTAGTTTCAAAATAACCAAAAAGTAACGGTTGAAGTTGCCAAAAACTAACATCTTTATGTGAATTTGAGTAAATGTTAAATAACAAAACAAGCAAAGCTACCGTATAATTATTCATAATATTATATAAAATTAAGTTTTTCCATTAAAATTCTGTACAACTGTTGAATTCTTATAACATAAGGTTTTTTAAGCTTTCATTTTATTTGGCTTTAATTTCTAGTGAAATAATGATAATTTAGTAATTCCATTTAGTAACACAAATCGTTTATAATCATCAGACATTAAAAAATTTATTACAATCAACTGTATATTATTCTTGTTTAATTGACCTAATCAAATTCATATCTCGATATTGTTCTTTTGCCAGTGAACTTTTTTTATATTCATCAAATGTAAATACATATTTCTGACAACAGATTTTGTTAAAATGACCTAATAATACAGTATATTTTGATATTGAAATAAAGTTGAAGAAAAAGTATGTTACATAACAGTCATTTGAAGATTTTGCATTTAATTTGAGGAAATTATGTGATTGCAATGCATTTTATTTATTAGGTGTACACAAAACTCTTCATGAATGTTATTTAAAATTAATTTTGAAATATTAATTGGGTTTAGTTTAATATTCTAAGAGTCATTACATGGTTTATTTTTATCTTCACACAAATCTTCTTGTGAACATTTAACGAAATTATAGAAATAATTTCGGTAGCAAGCAGTTCTAACATTTTCTTTCAGTTGTAGGTACAAATTGCCTGACGTTGCTACATTATTACATCCCGTAAATTCTTCACAAATTACTTGTCAATTTCTGATCATATCGATTTGATTTCCTTGTTCGAATAACATAATATTCATAAACTGCGTATTGGCTTCTGTTTCGGGTTCTTCGGCCGACGTTCATCTAATGATTTTTCTGACGTTTCGCCAGCACGAGTGGCTGGCATTGTCAAAGCTTCACCCTCCATTGCCGGCAATGGAGGGTGAAGCTTTGACAATGCCAGCCACTCGTGCTGGCGAAACGTCAGAAAAATCATTAGATGAGCGTCGGCCGAAGAACCCGAAACAGGAGCCAATAGGCAGTTTGTCAACAAGTGGCCACGAAAGCCTTAACAATTTTGTATTACGCCTCTACGGGGAGGAGATTTGCAGATTGTACCGACGCCTTGACCAACGACGGAAGAAGAAAGCGCGACTGATGTCCTCTCTCGCCTTTCTGTCACGGTGCCGAGATGAATGTGCTACACCGAAGTTCTTGAGATGCAAGCGCCTATTCACCACCGCCCAAGCACATCGTATCTACGACAGTATGGAACGAGCTTTTCTTCGTGAGCAAATACATACAACACGGAGAGACTTGGCAAGAACGGATCAGGAACTTCTGGACATTTTCTATCAACTAAGTAGCAGAATGCATCGAGACGACTGGGACAAGATCGACAGCATCACTCACAGGAGCATGCAGAACGAACTCGAGCGCTGCACCGAGTGGCAAAAGAAAAAGTTTGAAAGATGCCGGAAGCAGACCGACAAGGCGATTCCCGACATGTCATACACAGTGGTCAACCTCACTGAACGACAATTGACCGAAGAGGAAGTGTCAGTTCTTCAAAAAGGAGGGAATTTTGCTATCATACCGAGAACTATACCTATGGAGGACATCATTGCCAACACCGAAGCAGCCATTCGGACCCTTCCTTGTGAAAGGGCAGAGGAAATACGCACTGAAACAGCCAGGATACTGCGCCGAGCAAAACCACCAGCTTGCAACCTGAAGAAAGAAGAGGTACAAGCCATTAAGAATCTCAACGCCGACAAGTGTATATTGGTACTGCCTGCCGATAAGGGGAATGCGACCGTCGTAATGAAGACCGAAGTTTATGAGCAAAAGATCCGAGACCTATTAGATCCGACGACGTACCGAAAACTAAGCGCAGATCCGACGCAGCGTATCACTCGGAATACGAATCGATTAATCAAGGCGTCCTCTCTGCCGGCGGACATACAGAGAAACCTGCGCAACACAGAAGCCCTACCACCTCGGCTGTATGGATTACCGAAGATCCATAAGAACAACGTTCCACTGAGACCGATCGTTAGCTCTCCTGGCTCACCAACGTATAAACTGGCGAAACACTTGGCCTCTCTGCTCCAGCCACACGTGGGAAAGACCGACACATACATTAAGGACTCAGGACATTTCATTGAGAAGCTGAGGAAACTGAAACTTGCGCCAAACGACATCCTGGTCAGTTTTGATGTTGTTTCGTTATTTACGAAAGTGCCACTCAGCGACGCCCTGGAGCACATCAGTTCCATGTTCCCGCAAGACATCAAAAAGCTCTTCCATGCATGCCTCAACACGAGCTATTTCACGTGGAATGGCGATTTCTACGATCAGCTGGAAGGCGTCGCCATGGGTAGTCCTCTCAGTCCAGTGGTGGCCAACTTCTTCATGGAACAATTCGAAGCACAGGCACTGGACTCGGCGACTTGCAAACCTAAGGTGTGGTACAGGTACGTCGATGATACTTTCGTGGTGTGGAGCCATGGTGAAGAACAGCTCGGTGAATTCCTGAGACACTTGAACAGCCTCCATGCCAACATAACATTTACCATGGAAGTAGAAAAGGATATGAAACTGCCATTTCTAGATGTGCTGGTCACAAGGGACGGCGAAAACCTGGGACACAGCGTGTATCGAAAACCGACACACACGGACTGATACCTGCACAAACTGTCAAACCACCACCCGAGCCAGAAAAGAGGCATGATTAGTACGCTCGTAACGAGAGCAGGACGAATATGTGAGCCTCAACACCTCGAACGAGAAATGCAACACCTGGAAACTGTTCTGAGGAGCAATGGGTACTCCGTAAATTACATTAGAAGTGTAACAGAGCCAAACACTCGGCGAAGTAAGGAACCAGAAAAAGAAATGTCGGGTACGGCCTTTCTGCCATACATTCCCAGAGTGACGGACAGAATCGGACGTATATTGCGCAAACACGGCGTAAAGACGATTTTCAAACCGACAAGGAAGATCAAAGAGTGTCTTAGATCGGTGAAGGAGAAAAGAGACCCACTTGCAATGTCGGGAATATACCGTATACCTTGCACATGCGGAAAAGTTTATGTCGGAATGACTGGACGATCCATTAACACCAGGATCAAAGAGCATAAGCGACATTGCAGGTTGGGGCAGGTGGAGAAATCGGCCGTGGCAGAGCACGCACTGAATGAGACCGACCACGTAATAGAATTCGCCGACACGGAAGTTCTGGCTGTAGAGAAGCACTATCACACGCGCTTGTTCAGAGAAGCTGTAGAAATCCAAAAACACGCGAACAGTTTCAACAAGAAAGAGGAAAGCCTTAAGGTAAACGGATCCTGGCTTCCCGTACTGCAGCGAACGACTGTCGCAGGTAGCAAGAGGAGAACCGCACCGGAAATGATCGCGGAGAAGCCCTCGGACGTTGGCGCGCCAGGTACATATAGTCTGCGGCCGCGAGCTCGCCTCCAGTTCACCACCGGCAATGGAGGGTGAAGCTTTGACAATGCCAGCCACTCGTGCTGGCAAAACGTCAGAAAAATCATTAGATGAACGTCGGCCGAAGAACCCGAAACAGAAGCCAATAGGCAGTTTGTCAACAAGTGGCCACGAAAGCCATAACAATTTTGTATAATATTCATAGTTAAAATCATGTAATCCACAAATGATAGAAGATTGCCTTAGATTTTGATTACTTAATTGAGGAACAGTGTGTGGTAATGATGTATTTATTTCTTCACTAGTTTCATTTTTGAAATTTTCCTAGTAAGTTACGCTCTCTTGCATTTTACATTCACCTAGTTTTCTAATGGGTGCTAAAACTGCAACATAAACCGAATTTTGATAATTTTTTGCAAAAGGCCTTTTTGATTACATAACTTAAGGATGGAAGGTTCATTTCTAAAATTTGTATCTGAATGTTAGTGTAACTTTTGGTTTCACTTCGGTTCTTCATATTTTTTCATATATTTACTTCTAATGTCAGCAATAAATTTTTTTCTAAAATTCGAATGTTGCAAAATATCACAATTATTTTTAGCATTTATCTTTTTGGTGGATTTTTTGATCAAATTATTAAAATTTGTTTGTTATTATAAAAAAGTGTATTATTTTTAGATCCATAAGTGACATAAATTTTATTTAAAAAGATTAATATATTATTATTTTTTAATTCAATAAATTATTTTCCAGAATATGGAAAGAAAAAATAAAACGAATTGTCATTGTGCAATCCAGAATAAGAAATTCATAAAAAAATTTAAATTGCAAGACTGATCTTGCCTTCAAAAACACATTCTAATTTTTGTAAAAAAAAAAATTTAACTTTTTCATAATTAGTATATTTAATTCTATAGTTCTCAAAAATGTAGACAGGAGTTTAAAAATTAGTTATAAATATATTCACAGTTGTGTTTATTCATAAGTTAACAAATAAGCTTCAAAATACACAAAAAATAACAGTTGAGGTTGGCAAAAACTTGCATCTTTTTGTGAATTTGAGTAAATTTTAAATAACAAGACATCCAAACCTACCATATAATTATTCATAATATTATATAAATATAATTTTTTTCATTAAATTTCTGTACAACTGTTAATTTCTTGTAACAAAAGGGTTTTTGATCTTTCATTTTAATTGGCTTTAATTTCTAATGACATAATGGTAATTTAATAATTCTATTTAGTATCACAAATCGTTTATAATCATTAGACCTTAAAGTTTTATTACATTCAACTGTATCTTACTCTTGTGTAATTGACGTAATCAAATTCATATATCGATATTGTTCTTTTGCCAGTGAACATATATAATATTCATCACATGCAATTACATATTTCACACATCAAATTTTGTTTTAATGACTTAATAATACAATATATTTTGATATTGAATTAAAGTTTAATAAAAACTATGTTACATAACAGTCATTTGAAGATTCTGCATCAAATTTGAGGAAATTATATGATTTCAATGAATTTTGTTTATTAGGTGTGCACAAAACTCTTCATGAATGTTATTTAAAATTAACTTTGAAAGAGTAATAGGGTTTAGTTTAATATTCTAAGAGTCATTAGATTGTTTATTTATATCTTCAAAAAAATCTTCTTGTGAACATTTAACCAAATTATAGAAATCATTTCGGTAGCAAGCAATTCTAACATTTTCCTTCACTTGTAGATATAAACTGCCTGACTTTGCTACATTATTAAATCCCTAAAATTCTTCACAAAATACTTGTCAATTTCTGATCATAACATTATGATTTCCTTGTTCCAATAACATAATATTCATAGTTAAAATCATGTAATCCTCAAATAATACAAGATGGCCTTAGAGTTAGATTACGTAATTGAGGAACAGTGTGTGGTAATGGCGTATTTATTTCTTCACTAGTTTCATTTATGAAATTTTCCAAGTAAGTTACTCTCTCTTGCATTTTACATTCACCTATTTTTTAATGGGTGGTAAACCTGCATCATAAACCAAATCTTGATAATTTTCTGCAAAAGACATATTATTGTTATTATAAAAAGTTTATTATTTTTAGATTCATAAGTGCGAAATTTTATTTAAAAAAGTTTAATATATTATTATTATATTTCAATAAAATATTTTTCAGAATATGGAAAGCAAAAATAAAACGAATTGTCATTGTGCAATCCAGAATAAGAATTTCATAAAAAAATGAAATTAACAAGACTGATTTTGCCTTCAAAATCAGATTCTAATTTTTGTAAAAGAAAAAACACATTTATCTTTCCCATAATTAGCGAATTTAATTATTTATTTCTCAAAAATTCAGATAGGAGATTGAAAATTAGTTACAATTGTATTCACAGTTGTGATTATTCAAATGTCAAGAAATTAGCTTCCAAATACTCATAAAATATCGGTTGAGGTTGCCAAAAACTTGCCCCTTTTTGTGAATTTGAGTTGATTTTAAATAACAAGACATCCAAAGCTTCCATATAATTATTCATAATATTATGTCGAATTAATTTCTTCCATTAAATTTTTGTACAACTGTAAAATTCTTGTAACAAAAGGTTTTTTTATCTTTCATTTTATTTGGCTTAAATTTCTAATGTCATAATGGTAATTTAGTAATTCCATTTAGTAACAAAAATCGTTTATGATCATCAGAACTAAAAACATTTATAACATTCAACTATATATTATTCTTGTTTAATTGACCTAATCAAATTCATATATCAATATTGTTCTTTTGCCAGTGAACTTATATGATATTCATCAAATTTAATTACATATTTCACACAACAATTTTGGTTTTAATGACCTAATAATACAATATATTTTGATATTGAATTAAAGTTTAATAAAAAGTATGTTACATGAAAGTCATTTGAAGATTCTGCATCAGATTTGAGGAAATTATATGATTCAATTAATTTTGTTTATTTGGTGTATACAAAACTGATCATGAATGTTATTTTAAATAAATTTTGAAATAGCTCTTGGAATTTAGTATTATTCTACGAGTCATTAGATTGTTTATTTATAACTTCACACAAATCTTCTTGTGAACATTTAGTCAAAATATAGAATTAATTTCGATAGCAAACAATTCTAACATTTTATTTCATTTGTAGATATAAATTGCCTGACTTTGCGACATTATTGAGTCCCGAAAATTCTTCGCAAATTACTTGTCAATTTCTGATCATATCGATTAGATTTCTTTGTTCCAATAACATAATATTATTAGCTAAAATCATGTAATTCTCAAATAATACAAGATGGCCTTAGATTTTAATTAGTTAATTGAGGAATAGTGTGTGGTAATGATGTATTTATTTCTTCACTAGTTTCATTTATGACATTTTTCCGATTTAGTTACCCTCTCTTGCATTTTACATTCACCTAGTTTTCTAGTGGGTGCTAAAACTGCATCATAAACCGAATGATGATAATTTTCTACAAAAGGCATTTTTGATTTCATAACTTAAGGATACGAGGATCATTTCTAAAATTTGTGTCTGAATGTTAGTGTAACATTTTGTTTCACATCAGTTCTGCATATTTTTTCATATATTTACTTCTAACATTAGCGCTAAAATTTTTACTAAAATTCGAATGTTCCAAAATATCACAAATATTTTTAGCATTTTTTTTTGCTAGATTTTTTGATCAATAAATATTAAAAATTGTTTGTTATTAAAAAAAAGTTTATTATTTTTAGATCCATGACATAAATTTTATTTAAATATTTAAATTTATTTTTTTAATTCAATTAATTATTTTACTTACATATGGAATGCAAAAATAAAACGAATTGTCGTTGTGCAATCCAGAATAAGAAATTCATAAAAAAAATTAAAATAACAAGACAGATTTTGCTTCAAAATCAGATTCTAATTTTTTTGAAAGAAAAAACAAATTTATCTTTTCCATAATTAGCGTATTTAATTATTTATTTCTCAAAAATTCAGATAGGAGATTAAAAATTAGTTATTATTATATTCACAGTTGTGATTATTAAAAAGTCTAGAAATTAGCTTCCATATACCCACAAAATATCGGTGGAGGTTGCCAAAAACTTGCATGTTTTTGTGAATTTGAGTAAATTTTATATATCAAGACATCCAAAGCTACCTTATTATTATTTATAATATTATATCTAATAAATTTTTTCCATTAAATTTCTGTACAACTGTTAAATTCTTGTAACAAATGGGTTTTTTGATTTTTCATTTTATTTGGTTTTAATTTCTAATGACATAATGGAAATGTAGTAATTCCGTTTAGTATCACAAATCGTTTATATTCATCAGACGTAAAAAATTTTGTTACTTTCAACTGTATATTATTCTTGTTTAATTGACCCAATCAAATTCATATTTCGATATTGTTCTTATGCGAGTGAACTTTTATTATATTCATCAAATGTAATTACATATTTCCCATAACAGATTTTGTATAAATGACCTAATAATACAGTATATTTTGATATTGAATTAAAGTTTAGTAGAAAGTATGTTCGTAACAGTCATTTGAAGATTCTGCATCAGATTTGAGGAAAATATATGATTTCAATGAATTTTGTATATTAGGTGTACACAAAACTCTTCATGAATGTTATTTTAAATAAATTTTGAAAAAGTTCTTGGAACTTAGTATATTATTGTAAGAGTCGTTCGGTTGTTTATTTATATCTTCACACAAATCTCCTTTGAACATTTAACCAAATTTTAGAAATAAGTTTGGTAGCAAGAAATTCTAACATTTTCTTTCATTTGTAGATATAAATTGCCTGACTTTGCTACATTATTAAATCCCCATAATTCTTCACAAATTACTTGTCAAAAATGATCATTTCGATTCGATTTCTTTGTTCCAATAACATAATATTCATAGTTAAAATTATGTAATCCTCAAATAATAGAAGATGGGCTTAGATTTTTTTACTTAATTGAGGAATAGTGTGTGGTAATGTATTTATTTCTTCACTAGTTTTATTTATGAAATTTTCCAATTAAGTTACCCTCTCTTGCATTTTACATTTACCTGGTTTTCTAATGGGTGCTACACCTGCATCATAAACAGCATCTTGATAATTTTCTGCAAGAGGCATTTTTGATTTCCTTAGTTAAGGATACAAGAACCATTTCTAAAATTTGTATCTGAACGTTAGTGTAACTTTTGGCTTTACTTCGATTCTTCATATATTTTAATATATTTACTTCTAATGTTAGCAGTAAATTTTTTCTAGAATTCCAATGTTCCAAAATATCACAATTACTTTTAGCATTTATTTCTTTGCTGGATTTTTTACCAGTTATTATTAAATTTGTTTGTTATTATAAAAAGTTTATTATTTTTAGATTCATAAGTGATATAAATTTTATTTAAAAATATAAATTTATTTTTTTTTTAATCCAATAAATTATTTTCCTTAAATATGGAATGCACAAATAAAACGAATTGTCATTGTGCAATACAGAATAAGAAATTCATAAACAAATTAAAATAACAAGACTGATTTTGCCATCAAAATCAGATTCTAATGTTTCTAAAAGATAAAACAAAAACCTGCATCATAAACCGAATCTTGATAATTTTCTGCAAAAGGCATTTTTGATTTCATAACTTAAGGATACAAGGTTCATTTCTAAAATTTGTATCTGAATGTTAGTGTAACTTTTGGTTTTACTTCGGTTCTTTATATTTTTTCATATATTTACTTCTAACATTATCACTAAAATTTTTTTTTTGAATTGGAATGTTCCAAAATATCACAATTATATTAGCATTTATTTTTTGGCTGGATTTTTTTATCAATAATTATTAAAATTTGTTTGTTATTCTAAAAAAGTTTATTATTTTTAGATCCATAAGTGACAAATTTTATTTAAGAAGTTAATGTATTTTTTTTATTTCAATAAATAACTTTCCTTAAATTTGGAAAGCAAAAATAAAACAAATTTCATTGTGCAATCCAGAATAAGAAATTCATAAAAAAATTAAAATAACAAGACTTATTTTGCCTTCAAAATCAGATTCTAATTTTTGTAAAAGAAAAAACAAATACAACTTATTCGTAATTAGCATATTTAAATCTATATTTCTCAAAAATGCAGAAAGTAGATTAAAAATTAGTTATTAATATATTCACAGTTGTGACTATTCAGAAGTTGCGAAATTAGTTTCAAAATAACCAAAAAATAACGGTTGAGGTTGCCAAAAACTAGCATCTTTATGTGAATTTGTGTAAATTTTAAATAACAAAACAAGCAAAGCTACCATATAATTATTCATAATATTATATAAAATTAATTTTTTCCATTAAAATTCTGTACAACTGTTGAATTCTTATAACATAAGGTTTTTTAAGCTTTCATTTTATTTGGCTTTAATTTCCAGTGACATAATGGTAATTTAGTAATTCCATTTAGTAACACAAATCGTTTATAATCATCAGACATTAAAAAACTTTATTACAATCAACTGTATATTATTCTTGTTTAATTGACCTAATCAAATTCATATCTCGATATTGTTCTTTTGCCAGTGAACTTTTTTTATATTCATCAAATGGAAATACATATTTCTAACAACAGATTTTGTTAAAATGACCTAATAATACAGTATATTTTGATTTTGAAATAAAGTTTAAGAAAAAGTATGTTACATAACAGTCATTTGAAGATTTTGCATTTAATTTGAGGAAATTATGTGATTGCAATGCATTTTATTTATTAGGTGTACACAAAACTCTTCATGAATGTTATTTAAAATTAATTTTGAAATTTTAATTGGGTTTAGTTTAATATTCTAAGAGTCATTACATGGTTTATTTTTATCTTCACACAAATCTTCTTGTGAACATTTAACCAAATTATAGAAATAATTTCGGTAGCAAGCAGTTCTAACATTTTCTTTCATTTGTAGATACAAATTGCCTGACGTTGCTACATTATTACATCCCGTAAATTCTTCACAAATTACTTGTCAATTTCTGATCATATCGATTTGATTTCCTTGTTCGAATAACATAATATTCATAGTTCAAATCATGTAATCCTCAAATGATAGAAGATTGCCTTAGATTTTGATTACTTAATTGAGGAACAGTGTGTGGTAATGATGTATTTATTTCTTCACTAGTTTCATTTTTTAAATTTTCCTAGTAAGTTACACTCTCTCGCATTTTACATTCACCTAGTTTTCTGATGGGTGCAAAAGTTCATCATAAACCGAATCGTGATAATTTTCTGCAAAAGACATATTTGATTTCATAACTTAAGGATACAAGGATCATTTCTAAAATTTGTATCTGAATGTTAGTGTAACTTTTGGTTTCACTTCTGTGCTTCATATTTTTTCATATATTTACTTCTAACATTATCACTAAAATTTTTTTCTACAATTCGAATGTTCCAAAATATCACAATTATTTTTAGCATTTATTTTTTGGTTGTATTTTTCGATCAATAATTATAGAAATAAGTTTGTTATTATAAAATCGTTAATTAGTTTTAGATCCATAAGTAACAAATATTACTTAAAAAGTATAATATATTTTTATTTTTAATTTCAGTAAATTATTTTCCTTAAATATGGAATGCAATTATTAAATGAATTGTCACTGCACAAAACAGAATAAGAAATTAATAAAAAAATTAAAATAACATACTTGATTTTGCCTTCAAAATCAGATTCTAATTTTTGTAAAAGAAAAAATAAATTTAACTTATTCCTAATTTGCATATTTAAATCTATATTTCTCAAAAATGCAGAAAGTAGATTAAAAATTAGTTATTAATATATTCACAGTTGTGACTATTCAGAAGTTGCGAAATTAGTTTCAAAATAACCAAAAAGTAACTGTTGAGGTTGCCAAAAACTAGCATCTTTATGTGAATTTGTGTAATCTTTAAATAACAAAACAAGCAAAGCTACCATATAATATATAAAATTAATTTTTTCCATTAAAATTCTGTACAACTGTTGAATTCTTATAACATAAGGTTTTTTAAGCTTTCATTTTATTTGGCTTTAATTTCTAGTGAAATAATGATAATTTAGTAATTCCATTTAGTAACACAAATCGTTTATAATCATCAGACATTAAAAAACATTATTACAATCAACTGTATATTATTCTTGTTTAATTGACCTAATCAAATTCATATCTCGATATTGTTCTTTTGCCAGTGAACTTTTTTTATATTCATCAAATGTAAATACATATTTCTGACAACAGATTTTGTTAAAATGATCTAATAATACAGTATATTTTGATATTGAAATAAAGTTGAAGAAAAAGTATGTTACATAGCAGTCATTTGAAGATTTTGCATTTAATTTGAGGAAATTAAGTGATTGCAATGCATTTTATTTATTAGGTGTACACAAAACTCTTCTTGAATGTTATTTAAAATTAATTTTGAAATAGTAATTGGGTTTAGTTTATTATTCTAAGAGTCATTACATGGTTTATTTATATCTTCACACAAATCTTCTAGTGAACATTCAACCGAATTATAGAAATAATTTCGGTAGCAAGCAGTTCTAACATTTTCTTTCATTTGTAGGTACAAATTGCCTGACGTTGCTACATTATTACATCCCGTAAATTCTTCAATAATTACTTGTCAAATTCTGATAATATCGATTTGATTTCCTTGTTCGAATAACATAATATTCATAGTTAAAATCATGTAATCCTCAAATGATAGAAGATTGCCTTAGATTTAGATTACTTAATTGAGGAACAGTGTGTGGTAATGATGTATTTATTTCTTCACTAGCTTCATTTTTGAAATTTTCCTAGTAAGTTACACTCTCTCGCATTTTACATTCACCTAGTTTTCTAATGGGTGCTAAAACTGCAACATAAACCGAGTTTTGATAATTTTCTGCAAAAGGCCTTTTTGATTTCATAACTTAAGGATGGAAGGTTCATTTCTAAAATTTGTATCTGAATGTTAGTGTAACTTTTGGTTTCACTTAGGTTCTTCATATTTTTTCATATATTTACTTCTAACGTTAGCAATAAATTTTTTTCTAGAATTCGAATGTTCCAAAATACCACAATTATTATAAGCATTTTTTATTTTGCTGGATTTTTTTACCAATAATTATTAAATTTGTTACTTTTATAAAAAAGTTTATTATTTTTAGAACCATAAGAGGCAAATTTTATTTAAAAAGTTAACGTATTTTTATTTTTAATTTAATAAATTATTTTCCTTAAATATGGAATGCATAAATTAACGAATTGTCATTGTGCAATCCGGAATAAGAAATTCATAAAAAATTTAAAATAACATTATGCCTTCAAAATCAGATTCTAATTTGGGAAAAGAAAAAACAAATATAACTTTTTCGTAATTAGCATATTTAATTCTATAGTTCTCGAAAATGTAGACAGAAGATTAAAAATTAGTTATAAATATATTCACAGTTGTGATTATTCATAAGTTAACAAATCACCTTCAAATACCCAGAAAATAACGGTTGAGGTTGCCAAAAACTTGCGTCTTTTTGTGAAATTGGCTAAGTTTTAAATAACAAGACATCCAAAGCTACCATATAATTATTCATAATATCATATCTAATTAATTTTTTCCATTAAATTCATGTACAACTGTAAATATCTTGTAACAAAAGGGTGTTTGATCTTTCATTTTATTTGGCTTTAATATCTAATGACATAATGGTAATTTAGTAATGCCATTTAGTAACACAAATCGTTTATAATCATCAGACCTTAAAAAATTAATACATTCAACTGTATACTATTTTGTTTAATTGACCTAATCAAATTAATATATCGATATTGTTCTTTTGCCAGTGAACTTTTATTATATTCATCAGAAGTAATGACATATTTCACACAACAAATTTGGTTTTAATGACCTAATAATACAATATATTTTGTTATTGAATTAAAGTTTAATAAAAAGTATGTTGTATAACAGTCATTTGAAGATTCTGCAGCAGATTTGAGGAAATTATATGATTTCAATGAATTTTGTTTATTAGGTGTACATAAAGCTCTTCATGAATGTTATTTAAAATTAATTTTGAAATATTAATTGGGTTTAGATTAATATTCTAAGAGTCATTACATTGTTTATTTATATCCTCACACATATCTTCTTGTGAACATTTAACCAAATTATAGAAATAATTTCGGTAGCAAGCAATTCTAACATTTTCCTTCATTTGTAGATATAAACTGCCTGACTTTGCTACATTATTAAATCCCTAAAATTCTTCACAAAATACTTGTCAATTTCTGATCACAACATTATGATTTCCTTGTTCCAATAACATAATATTCATAGATAGAATCATGTAATCCTCAAACAATACAAGATGGCCTTAGATTTAGATTACTTAATTGAGGAACAGTGTGTGGTAATGGCGTATTTATTTCTTCACTAGTTTCATTTATGAAATTTTCCAAGTAAGTTACCCTCTCTTGCATTTTACATTCACCTAGTTTTCTAATGGGTGGTAAACCTGCATCAAAAACCGAATCTTGATAATTTTCTGCAAAAGGCAGTTTTGATTTCATAACTTAAGGATACAAGGTTCAATTCTAAAATTTGTATCTGAATGTTAGTGTAACTTTTGGTTTGACTTCAGTTCTTCATATTTTTTCATATATTTACTTCTAATGTCAGCAATAAATTTTTTTCTAGAATTCGAATGTTGCAAAATATCACAATTATTTTTAGTATTTATCTTTTTGGTGGAATTTTTTGATCAATAATTATTAAAATTTGTTTGTTATTATAAAAAAGTTTATTATTTTTAGATCCATAAGTGACATAAATTTTATTAAAAAGATTAATATATCATTATTTTTTATTTCAATACATTATTTTCCAGAATATGGAAAAAAAATAAAACGAATTGTCATTGTGCAATTCAGAATAAGAAATTCATAAAAAAATTTAAATTGCAAGACTGATTTTGCCTTCAAAATCAGATTCCTTTTTTTGTAAAAAAAACAAATTTAACTTTTTCATAATTAGTATATTTAATTCTATAGTTCTCAAAAATGTAGACAGGAGATTAAAAATTAGTTATAAATGTATTCACAGTTGTGTTTATTCATAAGTTAACAAATAAGCTTCAAAATACACAAAAAATAACAGTTGAGGTTGGCAAAAACTTACATCATTTTGTGAATTTGAGTAAATTTTAAATAACAAGACATCCAAAGGTATCATATAATTATTCATAATATTATATAAAATTAATTTTTTTCATTAAATTTCTGTACAACTGTTAATTTCTTGTAACAAAACGGATTTGATCTTTCATTTTAATTGGCTTTAATTTCTAATGACATAATGGTAATTTAATAATTCTATTTAGTATCACAAATCGTTTATAATCATTAGACCTTAAAGTTTTATTACATTCAACTGTATATTACTCTTGTGTAAATGACGTAATCAAATTCATATATCGATATTGTTCTTTTGCAAGTGAACGTATATAATATTCATCACATGCAATTACATATTTCACACATCAAATTTTGTTTTAATGACTTAATAATACAATATATTTTGATATTGAATTAAAGTTTAATAAAAAGTATGTTACATAACAGTCATTTGAAGATTCTGCATCCGATTTGAGGAAATTATATGATTTCAATGAATTTTGTTTATTAGGTGTACACAAAACTCTTCATGAATGTTATTTAAAATTAATTTTGAAAGAGTAATAGGGTTTAGTTTAATATTCTAAGAGTCATTAGATTGTTTATTTATATCTTCAAAAAAATCTTCTTGTGAACATTTAACAAAATTATAGAAATAATTTCGGTAGCAAGCAATTCTAACATTTTCCTTCATTTGTAGATATAAACTGCCTGACTTTGCTACATTATTAAATCCCTAAAATTCTTCACAAAATACTTGTCAATTTCTGATCATAACATTATGATTTCCTAGTTTCAATAACATAATATTCATAGTTAGAATCATGTAATCTTCAAACAATACAAGATGGCCTTAGATTTAGATTACTTAATTGAGGAACAGTGTGTGGTATTGGCGTATTTATTTCTTCACTAGTTTCATTTATGAAATTTTCTAAGTAAGTTACCCTCTCTTGCATTTTACATTCACCTAGTTTTGTAATGGGTGGTAAACCTGCATCAAAAACCGAATCTTGATAATTTTCTGCAAAAGGCATTTTTGATTTCATAACTTAAGGATACAAGGTTCAATTCTAAAATTTGTATCTGAATGTTAGTGTAACTTTTGGTTTCACTTCGGTTCTTCATATTTTTTCATATATTTACTTCTAATGTTAGCAATAAATTTTCTTGTAAAATTCGAATGTTCCAAAATATAACAATTATTTTTAGCATTTATTTTTTTGCTGGATTTTTTGAATAATAACTATTAAAATTTGTATGTTATTATAAAAAGTTTATTATTTTTAGATCCATAAGTGACAAATTTTATTTAAAATGTTTAATATATTATTATTATATTTCAATAAAATATTTTTCAGAATATGGAAAGCAAAAATAAAATGAATTGTCATTGTGCAATCCAGAATAAGAAATTCATAAAAAAATGAAATTAACAAGACTGATTTTGCCTTCAAAATCAGATTCTAATTTTTGTAAAAGGATAAACAAATTAAGTTTTTCAAAATTAGTGTATTTTATACTATATTTCGCAAAAATCAGAAAGGAGATTAAAAATTATTTACAAATATGTTCACAGTTGTGATTATTCAAATGTCAAGAAATTAGCTTCCAAATACTCATAAAATATCGGTTGAGGTTGCCAAAAACTTGCACCTTTTTGTGAATTTGAGTTGATTTTAAATAACAAGACATCCAAAGCTTCCATATAATTATTCATAATATTATATCGAATTAATTTTTTCCATTAAATTTCTGTACAACTGTTAAATTCTTGTAACAAAAGGTTTTTTTATCTTTCATTTTATTTGGCTTAAATTTCTAATGTGATAATGGTAATTTAGTAATTCCATTTAGTAACAAAAATCGTTTATGATCATCAGAACTAAAAAAATTTATAACATTCAACTGCATATTATTCTTGTTTAATTGACCTAATCAAATTCATATATCAATATTGTTCTTTTGCCAGTGAACTTAAATGATATTCATCAAATTTAATTACATATTTCACACAACAATTTTGGTTTTAATGACCTAATAATACAATATATTTTGATATTGAATTAAAGTTTAATAAAAAGTATGTTACATGAAAGTCATTTGAAGATTCTGCATCAGAATTGAGGAAATTATATGTTTAATTAATTTTGTTTATTTGGTGTATACAAAACTGATCATGAATGTTATTTTAAATAAATTTTGAAATAGCTCTTGGAATTTAGTATTATTCTATGAGTCGTTAGATTGTTTATTTATAACTTCACACAAATCTTCTTGTGAACATTTAACCAAAATATAGAATTAATTTCGATAGCAAGCAATTCTAACATTTTCTTTCATTTGTAGATATAAATTGCGTGACTTTGCGACATTATTGAGTCCCGAAAATTCTTCGCAAATTACTTGTCAATTTCTGATCATATCGATTAGATTTCTTTGTTCCAATAACATAATATTATTAGCTAAAATCATGTAATTCTCAAATAATACAAGATGGCCTTAGATTTTAATTAGTTAATTGAGGAATAGTGTATGGTAATGATGTATTTATTTCTTCACTAGTTTCATTTATGAAATTTTTCCAAGTTACCCTCTCTTGCATTTTACATTCACCTAGTTTTCCAATGGGTGCTAAAACTGCATCATAAACCGAATGATGATAATATTCTGCAAAAGGCATTTTTGATTTCATAACTTAAGGATACGAGGTTCATTTCTAAAATTTGTGTCTGAATATTAGTGTAACATTTTGTTTCACATCAGTTCTGCATATTTTTTCATATATTTACTTCTAACATTAGCGCTAAAATTTTTACTAAAATTCGAATGTTCCAAAATATCACAAATATTTTTAGCATTGATTTTTTGCTAGATTTTTGATCAATAAATATTAAAAATTGTTTGTTATTAAAAAAAGTTTATTATTTTTAGATCCGTGACATAAATTTTATTTAAAAATTTAAATTTATTTTTTTAATTCAATCAATTATTTACTTAAATATGGAATGCAAAAATAAAACGAATTGTTGTTGTGCAATCCAGAATAAGAAATTCATAAAAAAATTAAAATAACAAGACAGATTTTGCCTTCAAAATCAGATTCTAATTTTTGTGAAAGAAAAAACAAATTTATCTTTTCCATAATTAGCGTATTTAATTATTTATTTCTCAAAAATTCAGATAGGAGATTAAAAATTAGTTATAATTATAGTCACAGTTGTGATTATTAAAAAGTCTAGAAATTAGCTTCCATATACCCAAAAAATATCGGTGGAGGTTGCCAAAAACTTGCATGTTTTTGTGAATTTGAGTATATTTAAATATCAAGACATCCAAGGCTACCATATTATTAATCATAATATTATATCTAATAAATTTTTTCCATTAAATTTCTGTACAACTGTTAAACTCTTGTAACAAAAGGGTTTTTGATTTTTCATTTTATTTGGTTTTAATTTCTAATGACATAATGGAAATGTAGTAATTCCGTTTAGTATCACAAATCATTTATAAACATCAGACCTAAAAAAATTTTGTTACTTTCAACTGTATATTATTCTTGTTTAATTGACCCAATCAAATTCATATTTCGATATTGTTCTTATGTGAGTGAACTTTTATTTTATTCATCAAATGTAATTACATATTTCCCACAACAGATTTTGTATAAATGACCTAATAATACAGTATATTTTGATATTGAATTAAAGTTTAGTAGAAAGTATGTTTGTAACAGTCATTTGAAGATTCTGCATCAGATTTTAGGAAAATATATGATTTCAATGAATTTTGTATATTAGGTGTACACAAAACTCTTCATGAATGTTATTTTAAATAAATTTTGAAAAAGTTCTTGGAATTTAGTTTATTATTGTAAGAGTCGTTAGGTTGTTTATTTATATCTTCACACAAATCTCCTTTGAACATTTAACCAAATTATAGAAATAAGTTTGGTAGCAAGAAATTCTAACATTTTCTTTCATTTGTAGATATAAATTGCCTGACTTTGCTACATTATTAAATCCCCAAAATTCTTCACAAATTACTTGTCAAAAATGATCATTTCGATTCGATTTCTTTGTTCCAAAAACATAATATTCAAAGTTAAAATCATGTAATCCTCAAATAATAGAAGATGGGCTTAGATTTTTTTACTTAATTGAGGAATAGTGTGTGGTAATGATGAATTTATTTCTTCACTAGTTTTATTTATGAAATTTTCCAATTAAGTTACCCTCTCTTGCATTTTACATTTATCTGGTTTTCTAATGGGTGCTACACCTGCATCATAAACCGCATCTTGATAATTTTCTGCAAGAGGCATTTTTGATTTCCTTAGTTAAGGATACAAGAACCATTTCTAAAATTTGTATCTGAATGTTAGTGTAACTTTTGGCTTTACTTCAGTTCTTCATATATTTTGATATATTTACTTCTAATGTTAGCAGCAAATTTTTTCTAGAAATCGAATGTTCCAAAATATCACAATTCCTTTTAGCATTGATTTTTTGCTGGATTTTTTTACCAATTATTATTAAATTTGTTTGTTATTATAAAAAGTTTATTATATTTAGATCCATAAGTGATTTAAATTTTATTTAAAAATTTAAATTTATTTTTATTTTTTAATCCAATAAATTATTTTCCTTAAATATGGAATGCACAAATAAAACGAATTGTCATTGTGCAATACAGAATAAGAAATTCATAAAAAAATTAAAGTAACAAAACTGATTTTTCATCAAAATCAGATTTAAATGTTTCTAAAAGATAAAACAAAAACCTGCATCATAAACCGAATCTTGATAATTTTCTGCAAAAGCACTTTTGATTTCATAACTTAAGGATACAAGGTTCATTTCTAAAATTTGTATCTGAATGTTAGTGTAACTTATATTTTTTCATATATTAACTTCTAACACTATCATTAAAATTTTTTCTTGAATTCGATTGTTCCAAAATATCACAATTATTATTAGCATTTATTTTTTGGCTGGATTTTTTGATCAACAATTATTAAAATTTGTTTGTTATTATAAAAAAGTTTATAATTTTTAGATCCATAAGTGACAAATTTTATTTAAAAAGTTAACGTATTTTTTTTATTTCAATAAATAACTTTCCTTAAATATGGAAAGCAAAACTAAAACAAATTTCATTGTGCAATCCGGAATAAGAAATTCATAAAAAAATTAAAATAACAAGACTTATTTTGCCTTCAAAATCAGATTCAAATTTTTGTAAAAGAAAAATCAAATTAAACTTATTCGTAATTAGCATATTTAAATCTATATTTCTCAAAAATGCAGAAAGTAGATTAAAAATTAGTTAATAATATATTCACAGTTGTGACTATTCAGAAGTTACGAAATTAGTTTCAAAATAACCAAAAAATAACGGTTGAGGTTGCCAAAAACTAGCATCTTTATGTGAATTTGAGTAAATTTTAAATAACAAAACAAGCAAAGCTACCATATAATATATAAAATTAATTTTTTCCATTAAAATTCTGTACAACTGTTGAATTCTTATAACATAAGGTTTTTTAAGCTTTCATTTTATTTGGCTTTAATTTCTAGTGACATAATGGTAATTTAGTAATTCCATTTAGTAACACAAATCGTTTATAATCATCAGACATTAAAAAACTTTATTACAATCAACTGTATATTATTCTTGTTTAATTGACCTAATCAAATTCATATCTCGATATTGTTCTTTTGCCAGTGAACTTTTTTTATATTCATCAAATGTAAATACATATTTCTGACAACAGATTTTGTTAAAATGACCTAATTATACAGTATATTTTGATATTGAAATAAAGTTTAAGAAAAAGTATGTTACATAACAGTCATTTGAAGATTTTCCATTTAATTTGAGGAAATTATGTGATTTCAATTCATTTTATTTATTAGGTGTACACAAAACTCTTCATGAATGTTATTTTAAGAAAATTTTGAAAAAGTTCTTGGAATTTAGTTTGTAATTGTAAGAGTCGGTAGATTGTTTATTTATATCTTCACACAAATCTTCTTATGAACATGTAACCAAATTAGAGGAATAATTTCGGTAGCAAGCAGTTCTAACATTTTCTATAATTTGTAGATACAAATTGCCTGACTTTGCTACAATATTACATCCTGTAAATTCTTCACAAATTATTTGTCAATTTTGAGATCATATCGATTTGATTTCTTTGTTCGAATAACTTAATATTCATAGTTAAAATCATGTAATCCTAAAATAATAGAAGATTGCCTGACATTTTGATTACTTAATTGAGGAACAGTGTGTGGTAATGATGTATTTATTTCTTCACTTGTTTCATTTCTGCAATTTTCCTAGTAAGTTACACTCTCTTGCATTTTACGTTCACCAAGTTTTCTAATGGGTGCAAAAATTCATCATAAACCGAATCTTGATAATTTTCTGCAAAAGATATATTTGATTTCATAACTTAAGGATACAAGGATCATTTCTAAAATTTGTATCTGAATGTTACTATAACTTTTGGTTTCACTTCAGTGCTTCATATTTTTTCATATATTTACTTCTAACATTATCACTAAAATTTTTTCTAGAATTCGAATGTTCAAAAATATCACAATTATTTTTAGCATTTATTTTTTTGCTATAGTTTTTGATCAATAATTATAGAATTTAGTTTGTTATTATATAATTGTTAATTAGTTTTACATCCCTAAGTGACAAATATTATTTAAAAAGTATAATATATTTTTATTTTTAATTTCGATAAATTATTTACCTTAAATATGGAATGCAAAAATAAAACGAATTGTCACTGCGCAATACAGAATAAGAAATTCATTAAAAAAATTAAAATAAGCCTGATTTGCCTTCAAAATCAGATTCCAATTTTTGTAAAAGAAAAAATAATTTTAACGTTCTCGTAATTAGCATATTTAAGTCTATATTTCACAAAAATGCAGAAAGCAGTTTAAAAATTAGTTAAATATATTCACAGTTGTGATTATTCAAAAGTGTAGAAATTAATTACAAAATACAAAAAATATCGGTTGATGTTGCCAAAAACTTGTGTCTTATTGTGAATTTTAGTAATTTTTAAATAAAAGACATCCAAGGCTGCATATAGTTATTCATAATATTATATCTAATTAATTTTTTCCATTAAATTTCAGTACAACTGTTACATTCTTGTATCAAAAGGGTTTTTGATCTTTCATTTTATTTGGCTTTAATTTCTAATGACATAATGGTAATTTAGTAATTCCATATAGTAACGCAAATCATTTATAATCATCAAACCTTAAAAAATTTTATTACATTCAACTGTATATCATTTTGTTTAATTGACCTAATCAAATTTATATATTGATATTGTTCTTTTGACAGTAAACTATTATTATTTTATTCATATGTAATTACATATTTCCCACAACAGATGTTGTTGAAATGACCCAATATATTTTGATATTGAAAAAAATGTTTAATAAATTTTATGTAACATAACACTCATTTGAAGATTTAGCATCTGATTTGTGGGAATTATATGATTTCAATGAATTTTGCTTATTAGGTCTAAACTGAACACTTCATTAATGTTATTTTAAATAAATTTTGCAATAGTTCTTGGAATTTAGTTTTATGTTCTAAGAGTCATTAGTTCGTTTATTTATATCTTTACACAAATCTTCTTGTGAACATTTAACCAAATTATAGAAATCATTTCGGTAGCAAGGAATTCTAACATTTTCTTTCAATTGTAAATATAAATTGCCTGACTTTGCTACATTATTAAATCCCGAAAATTCTTCACAAATTACTTGACAATTTCTGATCATTTCGTTTTGATTTCTTTGTTCCAATAACATAATATTCATAGTTAAAAACATGTAATCCTCAAATAATACAAGATGGCCTTAGAGTTAGATTACTTAATTGAGGAACAGTGTGTGGTATGGCGTATTTATTTCTTCACTAGTTTCATTTATGAAATTTTCCAAGTAAGTTACCCTCTCTTGCATTTTACATTCACCTAGTTTTCTAATGGGTGGTAAACCTGCATCATAAACCAAATCTTGATAATTTTTATCAACAAGTATTAAAATTTGTTTGTTATTATATAAAAGTTTATTATTTTTAGATCCATAAGTGACAAATTTTATTTAAAAAGTTTAATATATTATTATTATATTTCAATAAAATACTTTTCAGAATATGGAAAGCAAAAATAAAACGAATTGTCATTGTGCAATCCGGAATAAGTAATTCATAAAAAAATTATAATAACAAGACTGATTTTGCCTTCAAAATCAGATTCTAATGTTTGTAAAAACAAACAAATTTAACTATTTCATAATTAGTATATTTAATTCTATAGTTCTAAAAAATGTAGACAGGAGATTAAAAATTAGTTATAAATATATTCACATTTGTGATTATTCATAAGTTAACAAATCAGCTTCACAATACCCACAAAATAACAGTTGAGGTTGGGAAAAACTTGCATCTTTTTGTGAATTTGAGTAAATTTTAAATAACAAGACACCCAAAGCCACCATATAATTATTCATAATATTATATCTAATTAATTTTTCCATTACATTTCTGTACAACTGTTAATTTCTTGTAACATAAAGGGTTTTTGGTTTATCATTTTAATTGGCTTTAATTTCTAATGACATAATGGTAATTTAATAATTCTATTTAGTATCACAAATCGTTTATAATCACCAGACCTTAAAAATTTTATTACATTCAACTGTATATTATTCTTGTGTAATTGACCTAATCAAATTTATATATCGATAGTGTTCTTTTGCCAGTGAACATATATAATATTCATTACATGCTATTACACATTTCACACATCAAATTTGGTTTTAATGACTTAATAATACAATATATTTAGGTATAGAATTAAAGTTTAATAAAAAGTATGTTCGATTATAGTCATTTGAAGATTCTGCATCAGATTTGAGGAAATTATATGATTTCAATGAATTTTGTATATTAGGTGTAAACAAAACTGTTCATGAATGTTATTTAAAATTAATTTTGAAATAGTAATTGGGTTTAATTTTTATATTCTAAGGGTCATTAGAATGTTTATTTATATCTTCAAACAAATCTTCTTGTGAACATTTAACAAAATTATAGAAATAATTTCTGTAGCAAGCAATTCTAACATTTTCCTTCATTTGTAGATATAAACTGACTGACTTTGCTACATTGTTAAATTCCGAAAATTACTCACATAATACTTGTCAATTTCGTATCATATCGATATGATTTCTTTGTTCTAATAACATAATATTCATTGTTAAAATCACGTAATCCTCAAATAATACAAGGTGGCCTTAGATTTTGATTACTTAATAGAGGAACAGTGTGTGGTAATGGTGTATTTATTTCTTCACTAGTTTCATTTATGAAATTTTCCAAGTAAGGGACCCTCTCTTGCATTTTACATTCACCTAGTCTTCTAATAATTTGTATCTGAATGTTAGTTTAACTTTTGGTTTCACTTTGGTTCTTCATATTTTTGTTATATTTTTACTTCTAACTTTAGCAATAAATTTTTTTCTAGAATCCAAATGTTCCAAAATTTACTAATTATTTTTAGCATTTTTTTGGTGGATTTTTTGATCAATAATTATTAAAATTTGTTTGTTATTATATAAAAGTTTATTATTTTCGATCCGTAAGTGACATAAATTTTATTTAGGAAGTTTAATATATTATTATTTGTTATTTTAATAAATTATTTTCCAGAATAAGGAAAGCAAAAATAAAACGAATTGTCATTGTGCAATCCAGAATAAGAAATTCATCAAAAAATTAAAATAACAAGACTGATTTTGCCTTAAAATCAGATTCTCATTTTTGTAAAAGAAAAAACAAATTTAACTTTTTCATAATTAGCATATTTAATTCTATAGTTCTAAAAAATGTAGACAAGAGATTAAAAATTAGTTATAAATATTTTCACAGTTGTGAATATTCATAAGTTAACAAATCAGCTTCAAAATACCCAATAAGTAATAATTGAGGGTGCCAAAAACTTACATCTTTTTTTGAATTTGGGTAAATTTTAAATAACAAGACATCCAAAGCTACCATATAATTATTCATAATACACTCCTGGAAATGGAAAAAAGAACACATTGACACCGGTGTGTCAGACCCACCAGACTTGCTCCGGACACTGCGAGAGGGCTGTACAAGCAATGATCACACGCACGGCACAGCGGACACACCGGGACCCGCGGTGTTGGCCGTCGAATGGCGCTAGCTGCGCAGCATTTGTGCACCGCCGCCGTCAGTGTCAGCCAGTTTGCCGTGGCATACGGAGCTCCATCGCAGTCTTTAACACTGGTAGCATGCCGCGACAGCGTGGACGTGAACCGTATGTGCAGTTGACGGACTTTGAGCGAGGGCGTATAGTGGGCATGCGGGAGGCCGGGTGGACATACCGCCGAATTGCTCAACACGTGGGGCGTGAGGTCTCCACAGTACATCGATGTTGTCGCCAGTGGTCGGCGGAAGGTGCACGTGCCCGTCGACCTGGGACCGGACCGCAGCGACGCACGGATGCACGCCAAGACCGTAGGATCCTACGCAGTGCCGTAGGGGACCGCACCGCCACTTCCCAGCAAATTAGGGACACTGTTGCTCCTGGGGTATCGGCGAGGACCATTCGCAACCGTCTCCATGAAGCTGGGCTACGGTCCCGCACACCGTTAGGCCGTCTTCCGCTCACGCCCCAACATCGTGCAGCCCGCCTCCAGTGGGGTCGCGACAGGCGTGAATGGAGGGACGAATGGAGACGTGTCGTCTTCAGCGATGAGAGTCGCTTCTGCCTTGGTGCCAATGATGGTCGTATGCGTGTTTGGCGCCGTGCAGGTGAGCGCCACAATCAGGACTGCATACGACCGAGGCACACAGGGCCAACACCCGGCATCATGGTGTGGGGAGCGATCTCCTACACTGGCCGTACACCACTGGCGATCGTCGAGGGGACACTAAATAGTGCACGGTACATCCAAATCGTCATCGAACCCATCGTTCTACCATTCCTAGACCGGCAAGGGAACTTGCTGTTCCAACAGGACAATGCACGTCCGCATGTATCCCGTGCCACCCAACGTGCTCTAGAAGGTGTAAGTCAACTACCCTGGCCAGCAAGATCTCCGGATCTGTCCCCCATTGAGCATGTTTGGGACTGGATGAAGCGTCGTCTCACGCGGTCTGCACGTCCAGCACGAACGCTGGTCCAACTGAGGCGCCAGGTGGAAATGGCATGGCAAGCCGTTCCACAGGACTACATCCAGCATCTCTACGATCGTCTCCATGGAGAATAGCAGCCTGCATTGCTGCGAAAGGTGGATATACACTGTACTAGTGCCGACATTGTGCATGCTCTGTTGCCTGTGTCTATGTGCCTGTGGTTCTGTCAGTGTGATCCTGTGATGTATCTGACCCCAGGAATGTGTAAATAAAGTTTCCCCTTCCTGGGACAATGAATTCACGGTGTTCTTATTTCAATTTCCAGGAGTGTATTATATCTCTTTAATTTTTTCCTTCAAATTTCTGTACAACTGTTATTTTCTTGTAACAAAAGGGTTTTTGATCTTTTATTCGGCTTTAGTACCTAATGACATAATGGTAATTTAGTAATTCCATTTACAGGGTGATTCAAAAAGAATACCACAACTTTAAAAATGTGTATTTAGTGAAAGAAACATAATATAACCTTCTGTTATACATCATTACAAAGAGTATTTAAAGAGGTTTTTTTCACTCAAAAACAAGTTCAGAGATGTTCAATATGGCCCCCTCCAGACACACGAGCAATATCAACCCGATACTCCAACTCGTTCCACACTCTCTGTAGCATATCAGGCGTAACAGTTTGGATAGCCGCTGTTATTTCTCGTTTCAAATCATCAATGGTGGCTGGGAGAGGTGGCCGAAACACCATATCGTTAACATACCCCCATAAGAAAAAATCGCAGGGGGTAAGATCAGGGCTTCTTGGAGGCCAGTGATGAAGTGCTCTGTCACGGGCTGCCTGGCGGCCGATCCATCGCCTCGGGTTGACGTTCAGGTTTCATAACTAACCATTTGCGTAGGACTCTCCATACAGTTGATTGTGGAATTTGCAGCTCTCTGCTAGCTCTGCGAGTCGATTTTCCTGGGCTGCAAACAAATGCTTGCTGGTTGCGTGCTACATTTTCATCACTCGTTCTCGGTCGTCCAGAACATTTCCCTTTGCACAAACACCCATTCTCTGTAAACTGTTTATACCAACGTTTAATACACCACCTATCTGGAGGTTTAACACCATACTTCGTTCGAAATGCACGCTGAACAACTGTCGTCGATTCACTTCTGCCGTACTCAATAACACAAAAAGCTTTCTGTTGAGCGGTCGCCATCTTAGCATCAACAGACGCTGACGCCTAGTCAACAGCGCCTCAAGCGAACAAATGTACAACTAAATGAAACTTTATAGCTCCCTTAATTCGCCGACAGATAGTGCTGAGCTCTGCCTTTTGTTGTTGCAGAGTTTTAAATTCCTAAAGTTGTGGTATTCTTTTTGAATCACCCTGTAGTAACACAAATCGTTTATAATCATCAGACCTTAAAAAATTTCATTACATTCAACTGTATCTTATTCTTGTTTAATCGACCTAATCAAATACATATATCGATATTGTTCTTTTGCCAGTGAACATATATAATATTCATCAAATGTAATTACTTATTTCACACAGCAAATTTGGTTTTAATGACCTAATAATACAATATATTTTGATATTGAAATAAAGTTTAGTAAAAAGTATGTTACATAACAGTCATTTGAAGATTCTGCATCAGATTTTAGGAAATTATTTGATTTAAATGAATTTTGTTTATTGGGAGTACACAAAACTATTCAAGAATGTTATTTTAAATAAATTTTGAAATAGTTCTTGGAAATTAATATTATATTCCAAGGGTCGTTAGATTGTTAATTTATATCTTCACACAAATCTTCTTATGAACATGAAACCAAATTAGAGGAATAATTTTGGTAGCAAGCAAGTCTAACATTTTCTTTCACTTGTAGATATAAATTTCCTGACTTTGCTACATTATTAAATCCCGAAAATTCTTCCCAAATTACTTGTCAATTTCTGATCATATCGATTTGATTTCTTTGTTGCAATAACATAATATTCATAGATAAAATCATGTTATCATCAAATAATACAAGATTGCTCTAAATTTGGTTACCTAATTGAGGGAACAGTGTGTCGTAATGAAGTATTTATTTCTTCACTAGTTTCATTTATGAAATTTTCCAAGTAAGTTACCCTCTCTTGCATTTTACATTCACCTAGTTTTCTAATGGTTGCCAAACCTGCATCATAAACCGAATCTTGATAATTTTCTGCAAAAGGCACTTTTGATTTCATAACTTAAGGATACAAGGTTCATTTCTCAAATTTGTATCTGTATGTTAGTGTAACTTTTGGTTTTACTTCGGTTCTTCCAATTTTTTCATATATTTACTTCTAACGTTAGCAATAAATTATTTTCTAGAATTCAAATGTTCCAAAATATCACAATTATTTTTAGCATTTATTTTTTTCCGGAATTTTTTATCAATAATTATTAAAATATGTTTGTTATTATAAAAAAGTTTATTATATTTAGATCCATAAGTGACATACATTTAATTTCAAAAGTTTAATATTTTTTTTAATTCAATAAATTATTTTCCTTATATATGGAATGCAAAAATAAAACGAATTGTCATTGTGCAATCCAGAATTAGAAATTGATAAAAAAAATAACAAGACTTATTTTGCCATCGATATCAGATTCTAATGTTTCTAAAAGATTAAACAAAGTTAAATTTTTCATAATTACCATATTTAATTCTATATTTCTCAAACTTTTCAGAAAGTAGATTAAAAATAAGTTATTAATATATTCACAGTTGTGATTATTCAAAAGTCTAGAAATTAGCTTCAAAATACCCATAAAATATCGGTTGAGGTTGCCAAAAACTTGCATCTTTTTGTGAATTTGAGTAAATTTTAAATAACAAGACATCCAAAGCTTTCATATACATATTCATAATATTATATCTAATTATTTTTTACCATTAAATTTCCGTACAACTGTTATATTCTTGTAACAAAAGGGTTTTTGATCTTTCATTTTATTTGGCTTTAATTACTAATGACATAATGGTAATTTAGTAATTCCATTTAGTATCACAAATCGTTTATATTCATCAGACATTTAAAAAATTTTATTACATTCAACTATATATTATTTTGGTTAATTGACCTAACAAATCCATTTTCCGATATTGTTCTTTTCCCAGAGAGCTTTTATTATATTCATCTAATGTAATTACATATTTCACACAACAGATTTATTCTAAACGACCTAATAATACAGTATATTTTGAAATTGAAATCAAGTTTAATAAAATCTATGTTACATAATTGTCATTTGAAGATTTTGCATCTGATTTGAGGAAATTATATGATTTCAATGAATTTTGTTTATTAGGTGTACACAAAACTCTTCATGAAAGTTATTTACAATTAATTTTGAAATATTTTTTGGAATTTAGTTTTATATTCTAAGAGTCGTTAGTTCTTTTATTTATATCTTCACACAAATCTTCATGTGAACACTTTACCAAATTGGAGGAATAATTTGGGTAGCAAGAATTTCGAACATTTTCTTTCATTTGTAGATATAAATTACCTGACTTTGCTACATTATTACATCCTGTAAATTCTTCACACATTACTTGTCAATTTCTGATCATATCGGTTTGATTTCTTTGTTCCAATAACATAATATTCATAGTTAAAATCATGTAATCCACGATTAATACAAGATAGCCATAGATTTTTATTACTTAATTGAAGAACAGTGTGTGGAAATGGTGTATATATTACTTCACTAGTTTCATTTATTAAATTTTCCAAGTAAGTTACCCTCTCTTGCATTTTACATTCACCAAGTTTTCTAGTGGGTGCTACACCTGCATCATAAACAGAATCTTGATAATTTTCTGCAAAAGGCATTTTTGATTTCATAACTAAGGATACAAGGTTCATTTCTAAAATTTGTATCTGAATGTTAGTGTAATTTTTGGTTTTACTTCGGTTCTTCATATATTTTAATATATTTACTAGTAACGTTCGCAATAAATTTTTTCTAGAATTCGAAAATTCCAAAATATCACAAATATTTTTAGCATTTATTTTTTTGCTGGATTTTTTGATCAATAATTATTAAAATTTGTTTGTTATTATAAAAAGTTTATTATTTTGTGATCCATAAGTGACATAAAATTTAATTAAAAATTTAAAAATATTTTATTTTTTAATTCAATAAATTATTTGCCTTAAATATGGAATGCAAAAATAGAACGAATTGTCATTGAGCAATCCAGATTAAGAAATTAATAAAAAAATTAAAATAACAAGACTGATTTTGCCATCAAAATCAGATTCTAATGTTTCTAAAAGATAAAACAAAAACCTGCAACATAAACCGAATCTTGATAATTTTCTGCAAAAGGCATTTTTGATTTCATAACTTAAGGATACAAGGAACATTTCTAAAATTTGTAACTGAATGTTAGTGTAACTTTTCATATTTTTTCATATATTTCCTTCTAACATTAGCAATAAATTATTTTCTATAATTCGAATGTTCCATTTTATCAATTATTTTTAGTATTTATTTTTTTGCTGGATTTATTGATCAATAATTATTAAAATTTGTTGGTTATTATAAAAGTTTTATTATTTTTAGATCCATAAGTGAAAAAATTTTATTTAAAAAGTTAACGTATTTATATTTTTTTTTCAATAAATAATTTTCCTTAAATATGGAAAGCAAAAATAAAACGAATTGTCATAGTGCAATCTGGAATAAGAAATTCATAAAAAAAATTAAAATAACAAGCCTGATTTTGCCTTCAAAATCAGATTCTAATTTTTGTAAAAGAAAAAACAAATTTAACTTTTTCGTAATTAGCATATTTAATTCTATATTTCTCAAAAATGCAGAAAGTAGAAAAAAATTACTTATTAATATATTCACAGTTGTGATTATTCAGAAGTTGAGAAATTAGTTTTAAAATACCCAAAAAATAACGGTTGAGGTTGCCAAAAACTTGCTACCATATAATTCCTCATAATATTATATCTAATTAATTTTTTCCATTAAATTTCTGTACAACTCTTAAATTCTTGTAACAAAAGGGTTTTTGATCTTTCATTTTAATTGGCTTTAATTTCTAATGACATAATGGTAATTTAATAATTCTATTTAGTATCACAAATCGTTTATAATTATCAGACCTTAAAAAATTTTATTACAATCAACTGTATATTATTCTTGTGTAATTGACCTAATCAAATTCATATATCGATAGTGTTCTTTTGCCAGTGAACATATATAATACTCATCACATGCAATTACATATTTCCCACAACAGATTTTGTATAAGTGACCTAATAATACAGTATATTATGATATTGAACAAAAGTATAGTAAAAAGTAAGTTACATAACAGTCATTTGAAGATTCTGTATCAGGTTTGAGGAAAATATATGATTTCAATGAATTTTGTTTATTAGCTGTACACAAAACTCTTCATGAATGTTATTTAATTTTATTTTGAAATAGTAATTGGGTTTAGTTTTAGATTCTAAGAGTCATTAGATTGTTTATTTATATCTTCACCCATATCTTCTTGTAAACATTAAACCACATTATAGATATAATTTCGGTAGCAAGAAATACTAACATTTTCTTTCATCTGTAGATATAAATTTCCTGACTTTGCTACATTATTGAATCCCGAAAAGTCTTCACAAACTACTTGTCAATTTCTGATCATGTCGATTTGATTTCTTTGTTCCAATAACATAATATTCATAGCTTAAATGATGTAACCCTCAAATAATAGAAGATGGCATTATATTTTTTTTCGTAATTGAGGAATAGGTTGTGGTAATGATGTATTTATTTCTTCACTAGTTTCATTTATGAAATTTTCCAAGTAAGTTATCCTCTCTTGCATTTTACATTTACCTAGTTTTCTAATGGGTGCTACACCTGCATCATAAACCGCATCTTGATAATTTTCTGCGAGTGGCATTTTTGATTTCCTAACTTAAGGATACAAGAACCATTTCTAAAATTTGTATCTGAACGTTAGTGTAACTCTTCGTTTTACTTTGGTTCTTCATATTTTTTCTTATATTTACTTCTAACATTAGCAATAAATTATTTTCTAGAATTCGAATGTTCCAAAATATCACAATTATTTTTAGCATTTATTTTTTTGCTGGTTTTATTGATCAATATTTGTTAAAATTTGTTTGTTATTATAAAAATGTTTATTATTTTTAGATCCATAAGTGACATAAAATTTTTAAAAAAAGTTTAATATATTTTTATTTTTTAAGTTAATAATTTATTTTCCTTAAATATGGAATGCAAAAATTAAACGAATTGTCATTGTTCAATCCAGAATAAGAAATTCATAAATAAATTAAAGTAACAAGACTGATTTTGCATTCAAAATCAGATTCTACTTTTTGTAAAGGAAAAAAGAAATTTAACTTTTTCATTATTTGCATAATTAATTATATATTTCTCAAAAATGCAGAAAGGAGATTAAAAATTAGTTATTAATATATTCACAGTTGTGATTAATCAACAGTTGAGAATTTAGCTTCAAAATACCCAAAAAATAACGGTTGTGTTTGACAAGAGCTTGCATCTTTTTGTGCATTTGAGTAAATTTTAAATAACAAGACATCGAAGCAACCACATGATTATTCATAATATTATATCAAGATAATTTTTTTCATTAAATTTCTGTACAACTGTTAAATTCTTGTAGCAAAATTTTCTTAATCTTTCATTTTATTTGCCTTTAATTTCTAATGACATAATGGTTATTTAGTAATTCCATTAATTTACACAAATCGTTTATAATCATCAGAACTAATAAATTTTATTGCATTCAACTGTATATTATTCTTGTTTAATTGACCTAATCAAATTCATATACCGATATTATTCTTTTGCCAGTGAAGTTTTATTATTTTCATCAAATGTAATTACATACTTCCCACAATAGATTTTTTTCAAATGGCCTAATAATTCAATATATTTTGATATTGAAATAAAGTTTAATAAAAATTATGTAACATAACAGTCATTTGAAGATTTTATATCTGATTTGAGGAAATAATATGATTTTAATGAATTTTGTTTACTAGGTGTATACAAAACTCTTCATGTATGTTATTTACAATAAATTTTGAAATAGTTCTTGGAATTTAGTTTTATATTCTAAGAGTCGTTAGATTGTTTATTTATATCTTCACACAAATCTTCTTGTGAACATTTAACCGAATTAGAGGAATAATTTCGGTAGCTAGCAATTCTAAGATTTTCTTTCATTTGTAGACATAAATTTCCTGACTCTGGTACATTATTAAATCCCAAAAATTCTTCACTAATTACTTGGCAATTTCTGATCATTTCGATTTGATTTCTTTGTTCCAATAACATAATATTATTAGTTAAAATCATGTAATCCTCAAATAATAGAAGATGGCCTTAGATTTTGATTACTTAATGGAGGAAGAGTGTGTGGTAATGATATATTTATTTCTTCACTAGTATCATTTATTAAATTTTCAATTCGTTACCCACTCTTCCATCTTACATTTACCTAGCTTTCTAATGGGTGCTGAACCTGCATCATAAACCTAATGTTGATAATTTTCTGCAAAAGTCATTTTCGATTTCATAACTTAAGGATACAAGGATCATTTCTAATATTTGTACCCGAATGTTGGTGTAACTTTTGGTTTCTTTTCAAATCTTCAAATTTTTTTATATATTTACTTCTAACATTACTAATAAATTTTTTTCTAGAAGTCGAATGTTCCAAAATATCACAACTATTTTTAGCATTTATTTCTTTGGTGAATTTTTTGATTGATAATTGACTTTTGGTTTCTTTTCAGTTTTTCATATTTATTCATATTTTTACTTCTAGCATTAGAATTAAATTTTTGTCTAGAATTCGAATGTTCCAAAATATCACAACTATTTTTAGCATTCACTTTTTTGAGTAATTTTTTAATTAATTATTATTAAAATTTGTTTGATATTATAAAAAGTTTATTATATTTAGGCCCATAAGTGACATAAATTTTATTTAAAAAGTTTAATATATTTTTATTTTTTATTTCAACAAATTATTTTCCAAACTATGGATAGCAAAAATAAAACGAATTGTAACTGTTAATCCAGAATAAGGAATTAATTAAAAAATCAAAATAACAAGACTGATTTTGCCTTCAAAATCAAATTCTAATTTTTGTAAAAGAAAATCATCAGAACTAAAAAATTTTATTACATTCAACTGAATATTATTCTTGTTTAATTGACCTAATCAAATTCAAATATCGATATTGCTCTTTTGCCAGTGAACTTTTATTATATTCATTAAATGTAATTACATATTTCCAACAACAGATTCGGTTTAAATGACATAATAACACAATAAATTTTGATATTGAAATAAAGTTTAATAAAAATTATGTAACATATCAGTCATTTGAATATTTTGCATCTGTTTTTCTGGAAATTATATGATTTCAATGAATTTTGTTAATTGGGTGTACACAAAACCCTTCATGAATGGTATTTTAAATTAATTTTGAAATAGTAATTGTTGATAGTTTCATATTCTAAGAGCCTTTAGCTTGTATATTAATATCTTCACACAAATCTTCTTGTGAACGTTAAACCAAATTATAGAAATAATTTCGGTAGCAAGCAATTCTAACATTTTCTTTCATTTGTAGATATAAATTGCCTGACTTTCCTACTTTATCAAATCCTGAAAATTCTTCATAAGTTACTTGTCAATTTCTGATCATGTCGATGTGATTTCTTTGTCCAATAACATAATATTCATAGTTAAAATCATGTAATCCTCTAATAATGGAAGATGGCCTTACATTTTGATTACTTAATTGAGGAACAGTGTGTGGTAATGACGTATATATTTCTTCACTTGTTTCATTTATGAAAATTTCCAAGTAAGTTACCATCCCTTGCAATTTACATTCACCTAGTTTTCTAATGACTGCTAAAACTTTATCATAAACCGAATCTTTTGGTTTCACTTCAGTTCTTCATATATTTACTTCTAACATTAACACTAAATTTTTTTCTAAATTCGAATGTTCCAAAATATCACAATCAGTTTTAGCATTTATTTTTTGGCTGGATTTATTGGTCAATAATTATTAAATTTAGTTTTTTATTATAAAAATTTGGTTATATTTGAGATCCATAAGTGACAAAATTTTTTTAAAAAGTTTAATATTTTTTATTTTTTATTTCAATAAATTATTTTCCTTAAATATGGAATGCAAAAATAAAACGAATTGTCATTGTGCACCCAGATAAAGAAAATCATAAAGAAATTAAAATAACAAGACTGATTTTGCTTTCAAAATCAGATTATAATTTTTTTAAAAGAAAAAACAAATTTAACTTTTTCATAATTAGCATATAAAATTCTATATTTCTCAAAAATGTAGACAGGAGTTTAAAAATTAGTTGTAAATAAATTCACAGTTGTGATTATTCAATAGTTAAGAAATTAACTTCAAAATACCCAAAATATAACGGTTGAGGTTGCCAAAAACTTGCATCTTTGTGTGAATTTGAGTAAATGTTAAATAACAAGACATGCAAAGCTACCATATAATTATTCATAATATTATATCGAATTAATATTTTCCAATAAATTTCATTACAATTGTTAAATTCTTGTAACAAAAGGGTTTTTGATCTATCATTTTATTTGGCTTTAATTTATAATGACATAATGGTAATTTAATATTTCCATTTAGTAATACAAATCGTTTACAATCAACAGAACTAAAAATTTTTGTTACATTCAACTGTGTATTATTCTTGTTTAATTGACTTAATGACATTGATATTTCGATACTGTTGTTTTGCCAGAGAACTTTTATTATATTCATCAAATGTAATTACATATTTCCCACAGCAGATTTAGTTCAAATGAGCTAATAATACAATATATTTTCGTATTGAAATAAAGTTTAATAAAAATTATGTAACATAACAGTCATTTGAAGATTTTACATCTGATTTGAGGAAATTATTTGATTTCAATGAATTTTGTTTTTTAGATGTACACAAAACTCTTCATGAATGTTATTTTAAATTAATTTTGAAATAGTAATTTATTTAGTTTCATAATCTAAGAGTCTTTAGCTTGTTTATTTATATTTTCACTCATATCTTCTTATGAACATTTAACCAAATTATAGAAATAATTTCGCTAGCAAGCAGTTCTAACATTTTCTATAATTTGTAGATACAAATTGCCTGACTTTGCTACAATATTACATCCTGTAAATTCTTCACAAATTATTTGTCAATTGTGAGATCATATCGATTTGATTTCTTTGTTCGAATAACATAATATTCATAGTTAAAATCATGTAATCCTAAAATAATAGAAGATTGCCTGACATTTTGATTACTTAATTGAGGAACAGTGTGTGGTAATGATGTATTTATTTCTTCACTTGTTTCATTTCTGCAATTTTCCTAGTAAGTTACACTCTCTTGCATTTTACGTTCACCTAGTTTTCTAATGGGTGCAAAAATTCATCATAAACCGAATCTTGATAATTTTCTGCAAAAGACATATTTGATTTCATAACTTAAAGATACAAGGATCATTTCTAAAATTTGTATCTGAATGTTAGTGTAACTTTTGGTTTCACTTCACTTCCTCATATAATTTACCTCTAACATTAGCATTAAATTTTTTTCTAGACTTCGTATGTTCCAAAATATCACAATTACTTTTGCATTTACTTTTTTGCTGGATTTTTTGATCATTATTTATTAAAATTTATTTATAAAAATTTAATAATTTTTAGATCCATAAGTGACAAATTTATTTAAAAAGTTTAATATATTTTTATTTTAATAAATTATTTTCCTTAAATATGGAATGCAAAAAAAAACGAATTGTCATTTTACAATCCAGAATAAGAAATTCATTAAAATAACAAAGCTGATTTTGCCTTAAAAGTCAGATCTAATTTTAGTAAAAGAAAAAAAAATTTAACATTCTCATAATTAGCATATTTAATTCTATATTTCTCAAAAATGCAGAAAGGAGATTAAAAAAAATTAAAAATTAATTATAAATATATTCACAGTTGTGATTATTCAGAAGTTGAGAAATTAGCTTCAAAATACCCACAAAATATCGGTTGAGGTTGCCAAAAACTTGCATCTTTTTGTGAATTTGAGTAAATTTAAAATAACAAGACATCCAAAGCTACCATATAATTATACATATTATTATATCTAATTAATTAATTTTTTCCATAAAATTTCTGTACAACTGTTAATTTCTTGTAACAAATGTGCTTTTGATCTTTCATTTTATTTGGATTTTATATCTAATGACATAATGGTAATTTAGTAATTCCATTTAGTAACACAAATCGTTTATAATCATTAAAACTAAAAATTTTTAATTACATTCAACTGTATATTATTCTTGTTTAATTGACCAAATCAAATTCAAATATCGATATTGGTTTTTTGCCAGTAAACCTTTGTTATATTCAACAAATGTAATTACATATTTCCTACAACAGATTCGGTTTAAATGACATAATAATACAATAAATTTTGATATTGAAATAAAGTTCAATAAAAATTATGTAACATAACAGTCATTTGAAAATTTTGCATGTGATTTGAGGAAGTTATATGATTTCAATGAATTTTGTTTATTAGGTGTACACCAAACTCTTCATGAATGTTATTTTAAATTAATTTTGAAATAGTAATTGGATTTAATTTCATATTCTAAGAGTCTTTACCTTGTTTATTTATATCTTACCACAAATCATCTTGTGAACATTTAACCAAATTATAGAAATAATTTCGGTAGCAAGCAATTCTAACATTTTCTTCCATTTTAGATATAAATTTCCTGACTTTACTACATTATTAAATACCGAAAATTCTTCACAATTTACTTGTCAATTTCCGATCATATCGATTTGATTTCTTTGTTCGAATAACATAATAGTCATAGTTATAATCATTTAATCCTCAAATAATAGAAGATGGCCTTAGATTTTGATTACTAGTTTCATTTATGAAATTTTTCATAATTACCATATTAAATTATAGATTTCTCAAAAATGTTGAATGGAAATTAAAAATTAGATTTAAATGTATTCATAGTTATGATTATTCAAAAGATGAGAAATTAGCTTCAAAACAACCAAAAAATAACGGTAGAGGTTGCCAAAAACTTGCATCTTTTTGTTAATCTGACTGTAAATTTTACGTAACAAGACATCCAAAGCTACTGTATAATTTTTCATAGTATAAAATCTATTTAATTTTTTCATTAAACTTCTGTACAACAGTTAAATTCTTGTATCAAAAGGGTTTTTGATCTTTCATTTTATTTGGCTTTTATTTCTAATGACATAATGGTAATTTAGTAGTTCCATTTAGTAACACAAATCACGTATCATCATCAGAACTTAAAACATTTTTATTACATTGAACTGTATATTATTCTTGTTTAATTGACCTAATCAAATTCATATATCGATATTGTTCTATTGCTAGTGAACTTTTATTATATCCATCAAATGTAATTACATATTTCCCACAACAGATTTTGTTTAAATGACTTAATAGTACAGTTTATTATGACATTGAACTAAAGTTTAATAAAAGTGTGTTACATAACAGTCATTTGAAGATTTTGCATCTGATTTGAGGAAATTACATGATTTCAATGAATTTTTTTTATCCCGTCTACTCATAACTCTTCATGAATGTTATTTTAATTAAATTTTGAAATAGTTCTTGGAATTTAGTTTTATATTCTAAGTGTCGTTAAATTGTTTATTTATAACTTCACACAAATTTTCTTGTGAACATTTAACCAAATTGTAGAAATAATATCGGTAGCAAGATATTCTAATATTTTCTTTAATTTGTAGATATAAATTGCCTGACTGCTACGTTATTAAATCCCGAAAATTCCTCAGAATTTATTTGCCAAATTCTGATCATAATGATTTGATTTCTTTGTTCCGATAACATAATATTCATAGTTAAAATTATGTAATCCCCAAGTGATAGATGATGGCCTTAGGTTTTTATTACTTAATTGAGGAACAGTGTTAAAAAAAATGGTTCAAATGGCTCTGAGCACTATGGGACTCAACTTCTGAGGTTATTAGTCCCCGAGAACTTAGAACTAGTTAAACCTAACTAACCTAAGGACATCACAAACATCCATGCCCGAGGCAGGATTCGAACCTGCGACCGTAGCGGTCTTGAGGTTCCAGACTGCAGTGCCTTGAACCGCACGGCCACTTCGGCCGGCCGATGAGTGTGTGGTAATGATGTATTTATTTCTTCACTAGTTTCATTTACGATATTTTCCAAATAAGTTACGCTCTCTTGAATTTACATTCACCTAGTTTTCTAATGGGTGCTAAAACTGCATCATAAACCGAATCTTAATAATTTTCTGCAAAAGAAAGATTTGATTTCATAACTTAAAAATTCAAGGTTCATTTCTAAAATTTGTATCTGAATGTTAGTGTAACTTTTGGTTTCACTTCAGTATTTCATATTTTTCATATATGTACTTCTAACATCAGCAATAAATTTTTTTCTAAATTCAAATGTTCAAAAATATCAACTATTTTTAGCATTTATTTTTTTGCTGCTTTTATTGATCAATAATTATTAAAATTTGTTTGTTATATTTAAAAAAGTTTATTATTTTTAGATCCATAAGTGACAATTTTTTTAAAAAGTTTAATATATTTTTATTTTTTAAGGTAATAATTTATTTTCCTTAAACATGGAATGCAAAAATAAAACGAATTGTCATTGTGCAATCCAGAATAAGAAATTCATAAAAAAATTAAAATAACAAGACTGAATTTGCATTGAAATTCAGATTCTACTTTTTGTAAGGGAGAAAACAAATTTAACTTTCTCATAATTAGCATATTTAATTCTATATTTCTCAAAAATGTAGAAAGGAGATTAAAAATTAGTTATAAATATATACTCACAGTTGTGATTATTCAAAAGTTATGAAATTAGCTTCAAAATACCCAAAAAATAACGGTTGTGTTTGACATTGAGTAAATTTTAAATAACAAGCCATCCGAAGCTACCATATAATTATTCATAATATTATATCAAGATAATTTTTTCCATGAAATTTCTGTACAACTGTTAAATTCTTGTAGCAAAATTTTTTTAATCTTTCATTTTATTTGGCTTTAATTTCTAATGACATAATGGTAATTTAGTAATTCCATTTAGTAACACACATCGTTTATAATCCTCAGAACTAATAAATTTTATTACATTCAACTGTATATTATTCTTGTTTAATTGACCTAATCAAATTCATATATCGATAATATTCTTTTGCCAGTGAAGTTTTATTATATTCATCAAATATAATTACATACTTCCCACAACAGACTTTCTTTAAATGACCTAAAAATGCAATATATTTTGATATTGAAATAAAGTTTAATAAAAATTATGTAACATAACAGTCATTTGAAGATTTTGTATCTGACTTGAGGAAATAATATGATTTTGATGAATTTTGTTAATTAGGTGCACACAAAACTCTTCATGTATGTTAGTTTAAATGAATTTTGAAATAGATCTTGGAATTTAGTTATATATTCTAAGAGTCTTTAGCTTGTTTATTTATATCTTCACACAAATCTTCTTGTGAACATTTGACCAAATATGAAGAATAATTTCGGTAGCAAGCAATTATAACATTTTCTTTCATTTGTAGATATAAATTTCCTGACTTTGCTACATTATTAAATCCCAAAAATTCTTCACAATTTACTTGGCAATTTCTGATCATTTCGATTTGATTTTTTTCTTCCAATAACATAATATTATTAGTTAAAATCATGTAATCCTCAAATAATAGAAGATGGCCTTAGATTTTGATTACTCAGTTGAGGAACAGTGTGTCGTAATGATGTATTTATTTTTTCACTAGTTTTATTCATGAAATTTTTCATAATTAGCATATTAAATTATATATTTCTCAAAAATGTTGAATACAAATTAAAAATTAGTTATAAATGTGTTCATAGTTGTGATTATTCAAAAGATGAGATTATTAGCTTCAAAATACCAAAAAATAACAGTAGCAGTAGCCAAAAACTTGCACTTTTTTGTGTATTTGACTGTAAATTTGATATATCAATTCATACAAAGCTACCATATAATTATTCATAATATTAAATATAATTAATTTTTTCCATTACATTTCTGTACCACTGTTGAATTCTTGTAAGAACACAGTTTTTAATCTTCTATTTGTTTGGCATTAATTTCTAATGACATTATGGTAATGTACTATTTTCATTTAGTAACGCAAATCGTTAATCATCATCAGAACCAAAAATTTTTTATTACATTCAATGGTATATTATTCGTGTTTAATGGACCTAATCAATTTCATATTTCTATATTGTTCTTTTGCCAGTTAAATTTTTGTTATATTCATCAAATGTAATTACATATTTCTCACATCAGATTTCTGTTTAAATGACTTAATAAAATACTTTTTTCTATGTTTTTTATTTTTTCAGTTAATCATTTTATGCATTCAGCAAAGGTAATTTCATTTTTCTCAAGACATTTTTTACTCCTTTAGATTTGTTCTCTTCTTTATCAACCACCTTACATGCATACAGTCTCAATGTTCAAGTAATGTATTATAACATATTTTTTCAAAATTTTCTTCATTCATTTCCCCTAAAACTCTCTTATTTACTTGCAGAAGTCCATAAATATTATCGTTCGGATAATCGCTTGCATCAAATTGGTTTATCACTGATTTCATGTCTTTATAAATATCTTCTATTTTTATATCTTAAATAAAATACATATAGTACGCATAGAATATAAATCAATATCTTCTCCATATTTTGGCTTAAGAGCATTGTGGTGGAAATCATAAATTCGAATATATATTGGTTTATGGAACATTTCTTTAACTTTCTTCATATGAACTACAACTAAAGTTTCTGAAAATACTGTAGTATGATCATAATTAGGTTCTGAAACATAATTTATGTATTTCCTTAGATCTGTTATTACTTAAATATTTTTTCTGTTTGTAATATTTTCCATTGTTTTCCTAAAGACAGAATTTCAAATGTTATTTTAGATTTCTACAACATAGCATACTTTTCTCTTATTATTTAGTGTTGTTAGTAATTCATTTTCTTTATCAGGTACTTAAGGTAAAAAGTTATATAAATCATCTAAGATTTTTGGTTATTCCACATCAACTTCTAAAATAAAAACATATTTATATACATCTGACATTTTAAATGTTTTTTCAGAATTACGACTGTTTGGTTCTAGCAAACAGAAATTTTTAAATGGTAAAAAAGGACATTGCCTAACCATATAATCTATTTTCTTCTAAATATGCAAAATAATTTGATTGTTCTTTGCCTCAAATTTGTTCATATATTTATTATTTGATTTTTCATATCTTTTAAGACTTTGAGAAATTCCACCTCTGATTTCCGTCCTAAGAAATAAAATCATATTATTTCATGTAATGAACCTAATTTAAATTGTGTCATGTTGGTTATCGAATCCCAAGATAATCCTGCACTTGTAAGGTACCTACAAAAACCTGCTAAAATTAAAACATTAGATTTATTATATAATTTTGTATATTCAGATAAATTTTTTGATACTGAATTTTTCCCAAATTATCTTTACTAGGTGCTTAATAAAAACATTCTTTTTTAGGTAATTTAGTTATTCATAAATTTTCATCAGGTATCATATATATCTGTCAGGGTAAACTCACTTTTCAATTATTAAATCTAATTGTTCAACTAGAAAATATTTTGCTGCTCCTCTAGATTGTTTCTTGTATGATTTGAAGGTAATTTATCATGAATTAATGCCATAAATTTAAATGTATATAAAAATCTTATGGTTAATCTGTCTTCAACATGTTTACTAAAAGAAATTAATTTTTGTTTATTATTTGGAACTGCATCAATATACACGATTATTTGTGTTTCTTGTTGATTTTGTATATGATAAAGGGGCTATATGATAATTTTTTTTTCATTGTTTTGATATGAATAAACATAAATTCAAATATTTGATTTCTTTTCAAATTTTGGAATATCTGTTAACTGAGCAGGAAAATTAATTTCCTCTTTTTCAAATATTACATCTAGTTCCTATACAATATATTTATAATTATTAACTATTTCTACATGATCATTTGCTAGATGTATTGTTGTTGTGGTCTTCAGTCCTGAGACTGGTTTGATGCAGCTCTCCATGCTACTCAATCCTGTGCAACCTTCTTCATCTCCCAGTACCTACTGAAACCTACATCCTTCTGAATCTGCTTAGTGTATTCATCTCTTGGTCTCCCTCTACGACTTTTTCCCTCTACACTGCCCTCCAGTACTAAATTGGTGTTCCCTTGATGCCTCAGAACATGTCCTACCAACCGATCGCTTCTTCTAGTCAAGTTGTGCTACAAACTCCTCTTCTCCCAAATTCTATTCAGTACCTCCTCATTAGTTATGTGATCCACCGATCAAATTTTCAGCATTATTCCTTCTTCATCACCCAGTACCTACTGCAACCTACATCCTTCTGAATCCCCTTAGTGTATTCATCCCTTGGTCTCCCTCTACGATTTTTATCCTCCACACTGCTCTCCAATACTAAATTGGTGATCCCTTGATGCCTCAGAACATGTCCTACCAACCGATCCCTTCTTCTAGTCAAGTTGTGCCACAAATTCCTCTTCTCCCCAATTCTATTCAATACCTCCTCATTAGTTATGTGATCAACCCATCAAATTTTCAGCATTCTTTTGTAGCACCACATTTCGAAAGCTTTTATTCTCTTCTTGTCTAAACTATTTATAGTACACATTTCACTTCCATATATGGCTTCACTCCATACAAATACTTTCAGAAACGACTTTCTGACACTTAAATCTACACATGATGTTAACAAATTTCTCTTCTTCAGAAACACTTTCCTTGCTATTGCCAGTCTACATTTTATATCCTCTCGACTTCGACCCTCATCAGTTATTTTCTTCCCCAAATAGCAAAACTCCTTTACTACTCTAACTGTCTCATTTTCTAATCTAATTCCCTCAGCATCACCCAAGTTAACTTGACTGAATTCCGATATCGTCGTTTTGCTTTTGTTGATGTTCATCTTATATTTTCCTTTCAAGACTATATCCATTCCGTTCAACTGCTCTTCCAAGTCCTTTGCAGCCTCTGAAAGAATTACAATGCCACCTGCGAACCTTATAGTTTTTATTTCTTCTCCATGGATTTTAATACCTACTCCGAATTTTTCTTTTGTTTCCTTTACTGCTTGCTTAATATACATATTGAATAACATCAGGGAGAGGCTACAGCGCTGTCTCACTCCCTTCCCAACCACTGCTTCCCTTTCATGTCCCTCGGCTCTTATAACTGCCATCTGCTTTCTGTACAAATTGTAAATAGACTTTCGCTCCCTGTATTTTATCCCTGCCACCTTTAGACATTCAAATAGTGTATTCCAGTCCACATTGTCAAAAACTTTCTCTAAGCCTACAAATTCTAGAAACGTAGGTTTGCCTTTCCATAATCTAGCTTCTAAGATAAGTCGTAGCATCAGTATTGCCCCACGTGCTCCAATATTTCTAGGGAGTTCAAACTGATCTTCCCCGAGGTCAGCTTCTACCACTTTTTCCATTCGTCTGTAAAGAATTCGCGTTAGTATTTTGCAGCAGTGACTTATTAAACTGATAGTTCGGTAATTTTCACATCTGTTAACACCTGATTTCTTTGGGATTGGAATTATTATATTCTTCTTTAAGTCTGAGGGTATTTCGCCTGTCTCATACATCTCGCTCACTAGACGGTAGAGTTTTGTCAGGACTGACTCTCCCAAGGCTGTCAGTAGTTCTAATGGAGTTGTGTCTGCTCCCGGGGCCTTGTTTCGACTTAGGTCTTTCAGTGCTCTGTCAAACTCTTCACACAGTATCATATCTCCCATTTCATCTTCATCTACATCCTCATCCGTTTCCAAAATATTGCCCTCAAGTACATCGCACTTGTATAGTCCCTCTATATACTCCTTCCACCTTTCTGCTTTCCCTTCTTTGTGTAGAACTGGGTGTCCATCTGAGCTTTTGATATTCATACAAGTCGTTCTCTTTTCTCCAAAGTTCTCTTTAATTTTCCTGTAGGCAGTATCTATCTTACCCCTAGAGAGATAAGCCTCTACATCCTTAAATTTGCACTCTAGCCATGGCTGCTTAGCTGTTTTGCACTTCCTGTCGATCTCATTTTTGAGACTTTTGTATTCCTTTTTGCCTGCTTCATTTACTGCATTTTTATAATTTGTCTTTTCATCAATAAAATTCAATATTTCTTCTGTCACCCAAGGATTTCTACTAGCCCTCGTCTTTTTACCCAGTAAATCCTCTGCTGCCTTCACTACTTCATCCCTCAAAGCTACCCATTCTTCTTCTACTGTATTTCTTTCCCTCATTCTTATCAATTGTTCCCTTATGCTCTCACTGAAACTGTGTACAACCTCTGGTTTAGTCAGTTTATCCAGGTCCCATCTCCTTAAATTCCCACCTTTTTGCAGTTTCTTCAGTTTTAATCTATAGTTCATAACCAATAGATTGAGGTCAGAGTCCACATCTGGCACTGGAATTGTCTTTCAATTTAAAACCACGTTCCTAAATGTCTGTCTTACCATTATATAATCTATCTGAAACCTGTCAGGATCTGCAGGCTTCTTCCATGTATACAACCTTCTTGTATGATTCTTGAACCAAGTTTTAGCTATGATTAAGTTACGCTCTGTGCAAAATTCTTCCAGGCAGCTTCCTCTTTCATTTCTTAACCCCAATCTATATTCACCTACTACTTTTCCTTCTCTTCCTTTTCCTGCTATCGAATTCCAGTCACCCAGGACTATTAAATTTCCGTCTCCCTTCACTATCTGAATAATTTCTTTTGTCTCATCATACATCTCTTCAATTTCTTCATCATCTGCAGAGCTAGTTGACATATAAACTTGTACTACTGTAGTAGGTGTGGGCTTCACGTCTATCTTGGCCACAAACTACGCTGTTTGTAGTAGCTTACTCGAACTCCTACTTTTTTATTCATCATTAAATCTACTGCTGGACTACCCCTATTTGATTTTGTATTTATAACCCTGTATTCTCCTGACCAAAAGTCTTTTTCCTCCTGCCACCGAACTTCACTAATTCCCACTATATCTAACTTTAACCTATCCATTTCCCTTTTTAAATTTTCTAACCTACCTGCCCAATTAAGGGATCTGACATTCCATGCTCTGATCCGTAGAACGCCAGTTTTCTTTCTCCTGATAACAACATCCTCCTGAGTAGTCCCTGCCCAGAGATTCAAATGGGGGACTATTTTACCTCCGTGATATTTTACCCAAGAGGACGCCATCATTATTTAACCAGACTGTAAAGCTACATGCCATTGGGAAAAATTATGGCTGTAGTTTCCCCTTGCTTTCAGCCATTCGCAGTACCAACACAGCAAGGCCATTTTTGTTAGTGTTACAAGGCCAGATGAGTCAATCATCCAGACTGTTGCCCCTGCAACCACTGAAAAAGGCTGCTGCCCCTTTTCAGGAACCACACGTTTGTCTGGCCTCTCAACAGATACCCCTCTGTTGTGGTTGCACCTACAGTACGGCCATCTGTATCGCTGAGGCACACAAGCCTCCCCACCAACAGCAAGGTCTATGGTTCATTGGGGGGGGCATTTGTTAGATTTATAACTGATTTTATTGAATAAAGAAAAAATTTTCGATCTATGTTTCTTACGCTAACTACAGCTCTTCTATTTTTAATTACTTTTGCTTAATCGACATACGAAGGATCAAATTTGGATTTTGTTTATTAACATTTAATTCGAAACTATCTATATAAAATAAAGACCAACCAGATTTTTTTGTTTTTCATTTCTTCCATTACAGTTAATAGATTATTTTTTTAATTTTTGTTAAAAGTCCTGTAAATCAGTCCCTCTTAATAAAACCTTACTGGAAGTTTCAAAATTAAATTCTTGTATTTCTTCTTGTCTTCTAAAAGTATGGTAAACTTTCATGTTAATTTTAATTAGTCTTCTATATATTAAAATATTCTTTAATTTGGTCATTATTTCTTCTTTAATTTGATTTAAAAAACTTTGTGGTTTAATAGTATTATCATTATTATTAATTCTATAAGTTATTACTCTCGATTTAAATGTATAAACTTTTCTATAAATTCGTTTATGTGTTTTGAATAAATCTTCACCATGTAGAAAATTGAAACCTGGTAAATTTTTCTGATAACTTTTTGTTTAATTAATTGATATTTATCTACCAAAAGTTCTTTAAAACAATTCTAATTGTCTTTATTATTAATATTTATCTCAATGTAGTTATTATTAATTTCGTTCTCTGATCTATTGATGAGACTGATTAATTCTTGTTTATTAATAATAGTATCTTTTTCTGAATCTTTCGTTCTACAGATTTTCACGATTTTTCGTTATTGTTTTTAATTTTACCTTCAGATCTTTGATAAGATCAATTAACTGATTATTATAGGTTTTGAACAATTTTTTATTGTTTGTCTGTTTTAATGATCTGATGAAGTTCATTTAAAGATTTTTTATTCTATTCGTTATCATTATCAACAGGATTTGCAATAAGATTAATCAATTTTTCTTTCTTAAGTTTGTAATAATTCTTTAAATATTCTGTTTTAGCAACTGATCGATGTTCTATTAAAGTTTTGTGTTTTAATCACTCTTCTTTATTTCTAGATTCATTTTTTTCCTATTAAAATAATCTATAATTTCCATGGGATCTTGTTTAGTTACATTTGAATAACCATTTTCTTAACAATAATTTCCTAAATCTGTATAACTTAATCTGTAATTTCCTTTACTATAATTTTCTCAACTTTGTTGGCCATTTTGTTTTCACTGTATTTATATTGAAAGAATTTGATTTTCATTTTTATTAAACATTTTCAGTTTAATTGTACTTCCAGGATTTTAGGTTTGATGGTCCTTATTTATAAAGAATTAAATTCATCACATCTGAAATTTATTAAATGAGAAAATGAGAATTTGATTTTTTTTAAATATGGAAATGAGATTTCTAGGTTGAGATGTCTTGCAATATTAGATTCTTGGTTTGTAACCTGGAAATTTTATTTGGAAATGCTCTTTGGTACAGAATCAGCAGGAATATACCACTCATGAGAGAACAAGTACACAGGAAGGCATAAAACGTGATTTAGATCAGAATTACATGAGTAAGCAGATGATAGACTATTTTGCATGCACGATATTTCAGGCAAAGCAAGATGATGAGGAAGCATTCTTATTGTGGCCAAATGAGATGGACAAAATGCACAGAGGATTCAGGGAGGCCATCACTAACACTGTCACATGTAAGGAGAACAGGCGAGGTGCCCTAGAGCTCTTAGACTCTTAGGAACAACAAGTTTCATACAAGGGCTGAGTGATGATGCAATATAAGTGACAGTCGGAAGTAGCGATGACGTAATTGGTCTATGTGCAGACGTGGACTTCGCATTACAGGAAGAAAGTGCTCTATTGTCAATGAGAGAAAGAGGAACAGCTCCACAAACAAGGATTAAGAGTGCAAACGAAACGATGAAGTCAGATAGGGAAAGTAAAGAGTTAAAATATTTTATGCGTGAGTTGCAAGGGCGTATAGCAAATCAGTGTAGGAGAAACAAGGCAGAAGGAAGGGTTTGCGCTATGATGGCAAAACAGCTCATAAATGTCTGCTGTGGTTATGATAAACCAGGTTACCCAGTATCAGAATGCATGGAATGCACAACCAAAGCGAAGAAATGATCACTTTTTGGAAGTGGGAATTATAAAGAGGTCAACGGATTACATTCACTTCATGAATAAAGATGGCCACAGTGTAGTCTGCTGGGTAACTGTAATGTACCGTGCAACATGGTGAAAGATATAACTTGTTTCAAGTGTAAACAAACATGGCACTAAGCTAAGTATCGTCATGAAGGGTCCTGGCATGCATGGAGGGCCATAAGGCAAGGAAAGCTTAGGGAAACTAAAGGGTGACAAAGCCACACAGTTAGGATTTGTTACATTAAACAAGCCTATAGTTAGTGTAACAGTCTGTACGACAGAAAATGTTGTGCTAGGGTTCCACTGTGTAGACTTAAAGGGAAAATTAAAGCTGTTAATAGATAGTGGAGAACAGCTTTGTTTGTTGAAGAAAAGGAGTATTCCTTTAAGCTGTACAGTCAGAATAGAGGAAGCGGAAAGGCTTAAACTGAAGGGTGTCGCCAGTGAAGCAGTAAGTGTATTAGTTGCAGTGTAAATACACCTACTTGTGGAAGGTGTTGAGAAGTCGGGCACAAGTTTCATGTGTATAGCTCAGTGTTAGACAAACCATATGAAGGGTTGATGGACAGAGACTTTTTAATGCAGTGTAAAGTTAAGTTAGGTTATGCAGAAAAATGTGAAGATTACTTGGCCAAGATGGGGAGGAGGAGCCGAAATAATATGGGTTCGAGACCAATCAGGAGTCCGAAGAGGAAATTAGACAACACGAGGAAAATATATTGTGGTTGAAAATGGATTTTCAAGTAGCGTCAGATAGCGAAAGAGAAATGGTTATCCTGAAACAGGAACTTGTGCAAGGAGTGTGTTCTGGACTTGTTAGTGAAACTGCGAAATGGTAGGTGCATAGTAAATGCGATATATGTGTCAGAGGTCAGAGTGAAATTAAAGAATGCCACATTAGTGACAGAAGAAGTAGTACAATCAGCAAAAGAGCATGAAGTAAAATGTGGCGATGAAGTCATAGGTAAAACGAGATGTCATGGTGGTGTCCTACAAAAACAGTTGAGGATGGGTCAATTAAATGCAGAAGAAAAGAATTTATTGGTAGAAGTTTGCACAGAGAATGTAGTTGTATTCCATCTACCAGGTGACAAACTGTCACATATGCCCATATCGACTCACAGTGTCCCAATTGCACCAGAACATGAGGGGTAAGCGATAAATGCTACAACTACCCGGAGCACAGAAAGAGGTTTTTAAAGAGCAGATAGAACAGATGGTGAGAGATAATTTAACTGTCAAAAGAAAGAGTCCATGGAATGTTCCTCTATTGTTAGTCCCAAAGAAAAGAGGGGCCAGTGGCTAACAAAAGTGGAGAATCGTAGAGGACTACAGGCAATTAAATTACGTTACAGTGGGCAATTCATTTCTGTTGCCAAGCATTTCCAGTATCTTGGATGAACTAGGGCACCCAAAGTACTTCTCGGCGTTTGATCTTGCAAGTGGGTACAAATATTGATGGACGAGAAATACAGAGAGAACACATTGTTCAGCTCAAACTATCAACGCCATGATTGCAAACTAATACCCAGGGGACTGAAAGGAGCCCAAGATTGTTTTCAACGATTAATGAGAACAGTTTTGGCGGGTCTGCAAAGAATTAAATGTTTCGTGTTCATAGATGATATAGTTTGTTTCAGAAGGAACCTACATCACCGTAATGAGAAGCTCTGTTTAATTATTGAAAGGTTTTGAGAGTATAAGTTAAAGCTGCAGCAGGGTAAGTGTGATTTCTTAAGAAAATAAGTGATCTTCTTGGATCATAGTACGATGGACAAGGGAATCTCACGAGACATGCCAAAGGTGGAAAAAGTGAAGTTCTTTCCACAGCCAAGAACAATAAAGGAATTGAAATCGTTTTTAGGGGTAATTCGGTACTACCGAAAATTTCTTGCGAAGTTTAGCAAATTTTAGAGCCTACTCCATCAATAGCAAAGGTAAGGTGTAAAATATGGATAGAGTGAAAGCCTAAACAATGCTTTCGAGGAATTAAAGGAGAAATTGGTTAATCCACCACTACTCCAGTATCCAGATTATACAAAGCCATTCATAGTGTCGACATATGCGAGCACTGCAGCTCTAGGCACGGTGCTGTCGCAAGCTAAGAAAGATGATGAAACCTTGACCATCGCATAAGCTTCCAGGTCATTAAACAACGCGGAATTAAATTATAGTAGCACAGAGAAAGAATTATTGGCTACAGTATTTGCAGTGTAGCAAATTCCGACCATACATATACAGACGACTGTTCACAGTGCTAAAACACAATAAGCCATTAACATCGATATTCAGTGTAAGGGATGCTAGAGACTGATAAAATGGAGACTTAAACAAGAATATGACTGTGAAGTAATCGACAAATTAGGTACGCTAAATAGCAATACAGACGCTTTTAGTAGAATATAGCGCAATGAGCATATCTATCCTGGTAAGGATCAGCTGGAAGAGAGGAAAAGGGTAATCAGGTGAACATGTGACAAACCTAAACGCATGCTCGAAACAGGAAGTGACGACGAGAGATCAGTACACGCAAAGGCACATGTTAGAGAAAATGAGGTTAGTCAAGAGGAAAAGCAATGAATACTAAAAGAAATGCATAACAATTTATCGGGCGGACACCAAGGCATGCAAGGTATGTTCAAGAGGATAAAGCAATATAAGCAACGGAGAGGAATGGAATGTAATGTAGAAAAATATGTTTGTAAGTATCCGTCACGCCAAAAGAATAAGTTTACACACGGAAAAACAAAAATGCCATTGGAAATTTCAGACACGGCGGGAAGCATACTCGAAAAGTGTTCAGTGGACTTTGTAGAGCTGTCAGGTGTATCAAGCACATTCAATATATACATTCTGACATTCTAAGACAATTTAAGTAAGTTCCTGTTACCTGAGTCAATAGAATGACAAGATGCCAACACAGTAGCAGAAGCATTTGTAGAACACATAGTTCTAAGATATGGAACTCCATCAGTGCTTCTAACTGACCAAAGGTCAAATTTTTAAGTGATATTTTTAAGACAGTTTGTACATTGCTGTGTTATAGCAAGATACAATGGCATACCAAACAAAGTGAAATGGTGCACTAGAGATAAATCACCATTCATTGACAGAGTACTAGAGAACCTTTGTAACAGGAGATCAAAGTGCAAGGGACAGGTGGATATTCAGTTTTTATATTCGACACAACACCACATACCAATACAGGGTACACATTGAAAGTAGAGTGAGGAGAGGAGGAGATTGGTGTTTAATGTCCGGTCGATGGAGCACAAGCTCGGGTTAGGGTAGGATGGAGAAGGAAAGTGGCTGTGCCCTTTCAGACTAACCACCCCAGCGTTTGCCTCAAGCGATTTAGGGAAATCACAGAAAATCTAAATCAGAATGGCGGAATGCGGATTTGAAACGTTGTTTTCCCGAATGCGAGTCCAATGTGTTAACCACTGCGCTACGCCACTCAGAAACACATTGAAAGTGAGACTGCAAGAAGCACACAATGTAAAAAGACAATCAATAATGCAACACCAAAAGGCCAACAGGAAACAGTATGATAAACGAAAAAATCCAAAACAGTTCAAAATAGGTGACAATATGCTGCTATGCAATAAAGCAGTAAGATGTGGTGGATCTACAGATCTAGTCCCACAATGGCAAGGAGCATATGAAGTAGTCAGATTAGACACACCATATGCAACCATAAAATTAAGATGAAACAAAAGAAGAAAGGTTTATGAAAACAGATAAAACAGATCTTCTAATTTCAGTTATGACACAGGCAGCAAGGATACAACAACAACAACAACAACAACAACAAGAACTACTACTACTATTACTGATACTACTAGCAGTCGCAGCAGGATGTAATGTATAAACTTGACAACGGACTATAAAGTTTCAAAAATACATTCGCCGTCAGGATTATACTACAATAATTTAGGAGAATAGAAGAATACAGTACAACATGGAGGACTGTAATATACTTAACTTCAGATGTTACAGCTGAACGTTTTTAGAAGGCTCAAAGATAAAGCAAACTGGCGTACATAGATGCAGGTATACTCTAGAAGAACCTAACATAGATTTAATAGAATGTCGCTTGCTTGCCCATTAGGTGACATGTCACATAGAAAAGATAACAGAGCTATAGAGGTTGGTACAACACTGGACAAGGCATGAATCAAGAAAAAGTAGAGGCCTGTTTAACTTTGTCGGTGAGATACTGTTTGAAAGATAGTATTTGGTAAGATAGATTAAGCTGACGCTACATATTACTAAGAACACATAGAGAAAATAGAGGATTCCTGAGATCTTTTGAGACTAACTAAGGAACAAATGGTAGTGGTAATAATCACATTGTCAAGGGTAAACAGAACGGTACGTGCGACAAAAGAAAATGAAGACATGTTAAAATTTGGGATGGAAAGGCTACAAAGATTAATTAAGTCGTATGTTAACAAGGCACACATACGGTTTAAAAGAGTCGCAATGCTTGGAACCATATGTGAACAATACTGAAACAAGCAGATGTATTTGGAGATACAGGATCAGAGTATGAAAAAATGATAAAAGCTGTAGTTAAAGCACAGAAAGGCATATTGCAGCCTCACATAATAAATCTGATACAAATTATAAAATTCATCAGTCTAACACGAGATGAATTGAAAGACGTTAAGCTCACGCTCCCACTAGCCAAATCATCAGGTTACCTCTTACTTACTTACTTGGTTGGCCACACAAACCACAGTCGCTTTTTGGCCTCGCCCATCAACCTCCTCCATCTTCCTCGGTGTATGTAGTCTTCCCCAACTATTCCCATCTTACACACGTCCTCTCTCATCCCATCAATCCATTTCAGCCGTGGTCTTCCCCTCGGTCTACTGCCTCTGATGTCTTCTTCCACCACCTACCTGGTTATCTAACCTTTTTACCACATTACGTGCCCATACGACCTCAGTCTCATCTCTCTAATCACATACAACTATGTCCAGCAACTTGTACAACTCCTGCAATTCACCATTTTTCCTTTTTCTCCTGTCATTTTGATCCTTCATTGGCCCAAAAATCTGTCTCAGAACAGCATTCTCAAATGTCAGGAGTTTTCTTTCTATCTTTTATGTCACAGTCCAGGTCTCTGCTCTGTATGGGACTGTATTTGGTCTTATCCGTAATAATCTTCAGGCCTGCTCTCATTGCCTCTTCCATTAACACTCTTGTCATCTGAACCAGATATTGCTCATTCTATCCTATTAAAACTAAGACAGCTGGATACGCCAGAGTGTTGATTATTCTGCCCAGCTGTATTCCTGTCTTCAGGCTTGTTACCTCTGTCAGTGCTTTTTCCAGAACCAGATTAAACAGAAGCATGAATTGTATGCTGTCAAGTACTGACACACATGATTAAGTATCGCTTAAATCTAAAATTATAATAAGAACATTTGTATGTTTTGTTAATAGCTACCTTCAAAGATTTAATATAAAGAATTAGAACATCTTACTGCGTTCATAAATACTTGGTGCAGCTTAGTAACATCACGACAGAATCCATTGAAGATTTTTCTTTGTGACAATTTTTTTTATATTAGCTTATGTATTCAGATGCCTTATTGTAATGGAGATTCTTGGTCTTACGTAGAGAGAAAACACCTTGTGATGCATTTGGGGAAACACCGAAGTTGTTGTAGAAATTATCTTTTGCAACAGTCTGTCGCACTTCGCAAAATAACTGCAAAATATCACTTCAAATTCCTTTATTTTACTGAAGCAGTCAATTGGAGGAGAAGTGAGCCCACCTCTGGCGATTACGCAGATTCAGTCATTAACAATGATGCAGTCTGAATACAGAAGTAGTTTCTCTGAGACTGAACCCAAGGAACTGTCAATGTAAGGTCGAGAATGGTGTAATGTGAAACACCCAAACAAAATGCTATTTACATTATCTCTAATTTATTTAGTGGCTATTTGCCCTTTAAATGGAGAAATGAGAGTTCGCACAGAAAGACTTAAGTGTTCGTTATCCCGCGCACTTTTTGAAAGTGGAATAGTCGAGAAGTAGCTTGAATGTGGTTTGATGAACCCTCTGCCAGACGCTTACCTGTGAAATGCAGAATAGTCGTGTAAATGTAGAAAAAGCACATATCTTAACTTACTTCTTTCCAAAGGTTAGTTTTTTTGCCAGCAGTTATATTTCAGTTTTTAATCTATTTCCCGTTTAGCTGTAACGTCTAGGTCAACAACTACCTCTCTGCTATTCGACTCATATAATTTAATTTTCTTCGAAAATAACAATGCTTCTAAAGTAGACAATATCTTGTATTTCATACTGGCCATCTTTTGCTCATTTTAATTATTAATAATAGAAATCTATTTTAGACTACCATTACTGTTATTATTGTCGTTGTAGAAATGAAACGATTGTAAACGCTTGAAAAACAATGCACGAATAATTCAAAAACCGATAATATATAGATAGGTGTTTCTACAGAGGATGAATCTCTGGCAAGTATATGTACGTTGCCTTTGCTGGTGCTTGCGATAATCTGGAAAGCATTTTCATGCCAATTTGGCATTTTTTACGAGGGCAGAAAGTCATTATTTAATTATCTTTCCAAAGGCATCCCAAAAGCTAATTTTTAAAGTCTTGTTCTTAATTTTCGAGAAGGAAATGATATCAACAAATCCTTGGATTATTCACATTAACAGGATCAATTCTTTTAAAGCTAGACACCCAATTGCGCTGTATTTCTCTTACCTTTCGGAAATCGATCGTAAACGATATCCGCAGTTCTATATGATGCATTTATATGTTCAGCGACAGCATAATGATTTCTGCTTTTCATGATAGTACTACAAAAGCGCCATCAAGAAGAATAGCTGATAAGCAACTGCATTCTATTTATTTCAACCCAGGGATTTGGAATTTGCTTGCCTTAACAATGCACATGTGGTCTTCTCGCTTCCTGCTTCTTGCTTCGCGTTTTCCTAGTGGCGTCACGCCATTGCCCTAGCAGTCTGCTTGGGAAGTCAATACGGCAAACCCTGGAGAGTACTATTCTTTCCATTCAGAAATATTGCTGCTTGTTTTAATTGTGGACCTAACCTTTCCTTGTGTGCTTTGTCAGAGACCTATTTTGGCTACAGGAAGAGCATTTTTGACGAAAATAGCGATATTGTAAGAAATATTATTTCATTATATATTTTTCATGCATTTTAACACAAATTGTGAAAAATAAATTACTATCGTTAAAATATATTCTTTTCTTGTTTTTCTCTACATCAAAATAGCTACCGAGCGAGGTGGCGCAGTGATTAGCACACTGGACTCGCATTCGGGAGGACGACGGTTCAATCCCGCGTCCAGCCATCCTGATTTAGGTTTTCCGTGATTTCCCTAAATAGCTCCAGGCAAATGCCGGGATTGTTCCTTTCAAAGGGCACGGCCGACTTCCTTCCCCGTCCTTCCCTAATTCGATGAGACCGATGACCTCGCTATCTGGTCTCCTTCCCCAAACAACCTAACCCCAACCCATCATTGAAGAATCGTGATTTTTAGTTTCGAAACATGCAATTGACACACAATACCAACGATCTGTCTATTGGGTTAAAAAAACATAGTTTCATCTCGTAGTGGAGTACTACTGTTAAAACCTGTGCTGCATGGTTCCATATGATCTGGTAACAAGTGCTTTGCCACATGTAAACGCCACTAAGCTGTAGCGACTAGATTCTGTATTGGCGTATATTGCAGGCAGAAAAAGAATCTGCTTTTGTCCCGACACAAAAACCATCCGTAACATATAAATTATAGTGCACTGCCTACAGAAATGTGTCGTACTACTTTATTAAAAAGCATTATACAGTACATGTAATCGGAATTGATGGTAGAAGGTGCTTGCGTTCTTAACGTATGCACTACATGTGGGATAGAAGAATGGTGTCACATATCAGTCCTTAAATAGGGGGAAGTCTACCCATTCTAGAGCCATTGTACCATTCCCCATAGTCGGAAACAGAATATTTATTAATAGAAATTGGTATGGAGGTAACAGGAATATAAGAAATTGTCATAACAGAAAGGATATGCGCGATTATCTAACGCCTGGCAGAAAAGTTTACATCTTCCTCTGCTAAGAAGAACACAGTTTTTAAGTTCTGATGTATAACTATGGGATGAACTTTTCGAGTCTGATCCTGTGTAAACGCTAGCGATACATAAGTATATTTCATATATTATTATGGGATGTATATGCACGTGTATGCTGCGGAAGACAGTAGTTTTAATGGAACAATTGTCAGTGGCGGCAGGGAGTACCCTACACAGCATCCCTATACTTAAATAGCACTTGACAGATGTTTGGAAACTATGTTACACACATCTGATTCCATGCTCTGCTGGATGACTGTGTATTTTCTTCATAAGCAAATTACATTTCAAAATTAGGAGGGACTCTATATGTGTATTTATGGCGTGGAAGACTGTAGTTTTAAGGGAACGTTTGTTAATGGGGGGAGGGAGTACCACATGCAGCATCACTGTGGAAACTACGTTACATACACATTTGATTTCATTCCTCTGCTGCGACTGAGTATTTCTTCATAAACAAATTACATTTCCGAATCACGAGAAAGCTTATATGCCACAGAAGACAGTCAGGGTGAGTGGATAACTGACTATTCATCGTAAGCAGCGTGAGGAAACACACACATACAAACAAACAAACAAACAGCATTACTGTATTTAAATAGGATTGACAGACGTTTGGAACCCACGTGCAAAAAATATGTGTTGCACACATCTGATTCTATTGCTCTGCTGGATGACTGGGTATTTCTTAAACACAGATATTGCAACTTGTAAAAAAATAAAATAATATCAAATTATTATAGTTTTAGTTTAATCTTATATATTATGTACAAAATGCCCTGACATAGCGACAACACTGATCATACATACTGCAGTCTAACCAAACATAGTCTCCTTTTTCATTGCACATCAATCCTCATTCACTATGCGACAGTATTTCGGAAACAATTGTTTCTTGTATGCTTTGAGTTCTACATTTACTGCATTCAAAACCTGTTGGAGTAGGTATACCAACTTGTTTTAAACTTTCGTTGGTCTTAGAATGCCTGAGTGACCGAAATCACAAACAGCATATCTCCATCTCAATGTTTCCACTATCTTAAGCAAGAAATGCCCTCAGACTTCAAGGAGAATATAATAACTCCAATCCCAAAGAAAGCAGGTGTTGACAGATGTGAAAACTACCGAACTATCAGTTTAATAAGTCACGGCTGCAAAATACTAACGCGAATTCTTTACGGACGAATGGAAAAACTAGTAGAAGCCGACCTCGGGGAAGACAGTTTGGATTGCGTAGAAATGTTGGAACACGTGAGGCAATACTGACCCTACGACTTATCTTAGAAGCTAGATTAAGGAAATGCAAACCTACGTTTCTAGCATTTGTAGACTTAGAGAAAGCTTTTGACAACGTTAACTGGAATTCTCTCTTTCAAATTCTGAAGGTGGCTGGGGTAAAATACAGGGAGCGAAAGGCTATTTACAATTTGTACAGAAACCAGATGGCAGATATAAGAGTCGAGGGACATGAAAGAGAAGCAGTGGTTGGGAAAGGAGTGAGACAGGGTTGTAGCATTTCCCCGATGTTATTCAATCTGTATAATGAGCAAGCAGTGAAGGAAACAAAAGAAAATTCGGAGTGGGTATTAAAATCCATGGAGAAGAAATGAAACTTTGAGGTTTGCCGATGACATTGTAATTCTGTCAGAGACAGCAAAGGACTTTGGAAGAGCAGTTGAACGGAATGGATAGTGTCTTGAAAGGAGGATATAAGATGAACATCAACAAAAGCAAAACGAGGATAAAGGAATGTAGTCGAATTAAGTCGGGTGATGATGAGGGAATTAGATTAGGAAATGAGACACTTAAAGTAGTGAAGGAGTTTTGCTATTTGGGGAGCAAAATAACTGATGATGGTCGAAGTAGAGAGGATATAAAATGTAGATTGGCAATGGCAAGGAAAGTGTTTCTGAAGAAGAGAAATTTGTTAAGGGGCTCCGGAAAGGCTCAAAATCATGAAAAGTTCAATTTTTACTTTTTTGCGTTTTCTGAATCTGCAGACTATTACCTTTTAATAGAGATATAATTTATTCAATTCCGAAGACTACAACTATTTTTAAATTTTTTTTGAAATGTGTTCTACATGGGCGTGACCGACTGTGGCGCTGTTAAACTGCTGTCAAATGGTGTTATTATTAACGTCCGCGTTCATCAGGTACATTTTAGTGATGTGAGATAAAGTATGTGTTGTGGCTAACCTGTGATGGTTCAATATATATCGCTGGTGTGATTGTCGATTGTTTCATGTTTATTTACTCTGTCGTTATCTCGAAAATATTCGTAATTAATTCTGTTTCTTGAGTCTCTGTTTTGTTGAAGTATAATAATGAGTAAAAGTAAAGTTATTAGAAATCCTCTGAAGGCTTTTAAGAAAAGGAGAAATGTTGGAAAGCCAAAGGTATGTGTTATTACTGTAAACAATAAAGACGATGAAAATCCCCAACATAGCTTGTGTCCCAAAGAAGAAGACAGTTGGTGTAAATATAACAAAGGATTGCTAACTGGTGAAGTGTACACTCATAAGCATAGTCTGCCTCATGCAATAATGGAGGTGATAAAACCTATTTTCAGAGACTTAGCAGCACCTGAACTGTTGAAAAAGTGTATTCACGGAAAAACTCAAAACCCCAATGAAAGTGTAAATAGTGTTATATGGTCGAGAATCCCCAAGACTGTATTTGTTGGAATAGAAACACTTCACTTTGGTGTGTATGATGCTGTTGCGACTTTCAATGATGGCAACATTGTAAGGTGCAAGGTATTTAGAAATATGGGAATGAAGATAGGTTCTAACATGGTACAAGCGATGCTTGCTTTAGACAAGGAACGCCTTCGGGCTGCAGAGAGGGCTGTAAAGAGTCTAGAAGTACAAGCAAGAGTAAACAGGAGGAGGAACAAGAGGAAGCTGGAGGAGGAGTTTGCAGAGGATGAAGATAATCCATCCTATGGACCTGGAATGCACTAAAAAGTTAATCCAATCTTTGTCGCTCGATTCCCAAAACTTTTATTTTCTCATACTAATTACATGTTTTCTAAGGATCTTCCAAACATATTTGTTTCAAACTTTCAGTAAATGTTACACAGTACCTTCTGCATAATTTAACACAGCCTTTTTCCAAAAAACTGTATATTTTTGAATATATAAATAAAAAATTGCAAAAAAATGTTGTGAATTTTCATTACAATTGAAAAAAAATCATCTTTAATAACTGAACTAAAATTTTGTAAAATCCCTGTGTTAAGTTGTAGCCCATATTCCAATAAATAATCTGTAAAAAGTTCAACTTCCTACCTCAAATACTTTGTGAGGAAAGATGCAATTTATAAGCGTTATTTTAACATTGCAAGTATAGGGCGTTCCGGAGCCCCTTAACATCGAGTATAGATTTAAGTGTCAGGAAGTCATTTCTGAAAGTATTTGTACGGAGTGTAGCCATGTATGGAAGTGAAACATGGACGATAAATAGTTTGGACAAGAAGAGAATAGAAGCTTCCGAAATGTGGTGCTACAGAAGAATGCTGAAGATTAGATGGGTAGGTCATGTATCTAATGAGGAGGTATTGAATAGGGTTGGGGAGAAGTTTGTGGTACAACTTGACTAGAAGAAGGGATCGGTTGGTAGGACATGTTCTGAGGCATCAAGGGATCACCAATTTAGTATTGGAGAGCAGCGTGGAGGGTAAAAAGTCGTAGAGGGAGACCAAGAGATGAATACACTAAGCAGATTCAGAAGGATGTAGATAGCAGTAGGTACTGGGAGATGAAAAAGCTTGCACAGGATAGAGTAGCATGGAGAGCTGCATCAAACCAGTCTCAGGACTGAAGACCACAACAACAACAAACAAGCAAAACAGTACCACTGATCTGCTCAGGCTCCACTGCAGCACAAACCGCTTCCTGCATACCACGCATCTTCATGACACAGTGATGCTGTAGAAATAGGCTCCGTGATGGCTCTTGAGCTATTAATTTTACCCTAGTAAACACAATGAGTATTGATGCGTTGACACTACTGCTGTCGAAAACAGGAATGCCGAGACAGATTGTGCTGAACTTCCATGCATGTAAATTTTCCACACAGCTTCTTCCACTCTATTTGAATGAGCTCCACCTTCGCACATCTCCATACAGTCTCAATTTACATTTTAACGAGCATAGACCCATTAGAGGTTAAGTGATACTGAGGCATAGTGCCTTGCATCGCGCCTATGTAAGTAAGAGACAGACGTGAGCTGGTAGATAACTGAGTCATGGTTATCGCATGACAAATGCGGTCTGATCCAGTAGCTAACTGCAAGTGGTTATGAGCGCGGCTGAAACATGTCAGAATCTTATAGACTATGAAGTAATACATAGTTAAAACATATTTTGCAAACAAAACTGACCTATTGTGACTATTACGTCTGTCATTAATTGTTATTAATGAATCTGTTTATTAGCATGAATGATGGTGTGAATAGAAAGTAAGACAATAAATAAACATAGTTGTGTCTATTAACTGAGTATACGTTAGTGTGAGAACTCTGGATAGAGAGAGAGAATCACGCTCCTGGGAAATTATAAAGTGCAACTAACCGGTTTATTGGACTGGGGAACACGAAACATTGTACAATAATTTTGTTATTTACAGAGGGGGCTATTTTTATAATTGTGGATTTTCTAAAGTTGTTCATTTAGTAAATTTTTCACAAAAGCTACGAAGTTGTTATTGGCTGAAGATAAAAAGAAGTGGGACTGCCAGATTTAGTAGTAATATCGGATTGGCTATGATGTATATCAGCCAACTAGAGGACAGTACGTTCGCGTGTATTTTGTGGGATTAAAAAAATCTTAGGGTCAATTCGGAGCTCAATCCATCATCATGGTCAGATGCAGATATAAGGAGCTCTGAAGAGATGCGACAATTTTCCAGAATAACGATTAAAGCTTGACGGCGGTCTGCAGCAGAGTGTATGCGAACATGTGAGAAAAACGAACATGTGAAATTTCGATACTGACCTGTGAACTGTGGCTTTTGAATAACCAAAATTCATGTGGCATGTTACACAAGCTGTGACCGCAAACTGAACACTCGTAGTGGTCAATTTGTGTAATATTTGAGATAGCATTCTGTCACAGATAATCCGTTTTGTATTGCTTTCTAGTACTAGAGTCTATTCGATACAACAATCTGGTTATTACGAGTGACTATGTTTTTGCGTGAGTGTTGAAACTAGAACTTAAGATTATCACGGACTTAGCAGTGTTTTTGTAGCAAACAGATGAAAACATACCCAAGTTTTCACTCACAAATAACCGTTCAATTAATTGCCCAGTTAAACTGATACTGAAAAACGTTTGTTGTACCAGCAGGATTTGTATTGTATAATGATACTGGTTCCACTACAGTTTTTCAAGTAGAAGAACACCATTCGTTTTTAACAGGGAAAGCGTGCAGACTGGACTGTGGAGGAAGAAATTCACCACAAGGTGAGTGAACACTTTCTGTAGGACGAGCAAAATTAAACGCGCCATTACGATACATATAACACTATGATCAGTTCGACAGCATAGTAATGTCAAACACATATGTGAGTCCACAACTGTTCGTGTTACGTCGCTGACCTGTGAAGCAAACGCATCATGAAGATGCTGCTAGGATGTATAGGTTCGTATAATCCACTAGAGTGTGTAACGGAAATAAAAGCTCTGGGAAAAACGACTTAATTTTCCCGAAAATGTAAGGGTGAATCAGGGTGTGTACGGAGATATACAATCATTTTTCTCGATAGTGTCTGAGGATAGGATGGAAGGGTAATCGACAACACTGGTGCGATGTACACTCCACCGTGCGCCGTACAGCGCGGCGTTCTTCATTTAGATGTAATATGTTCACAGGTGATGGGTTGTCTGCAAGCAGGCAGGAAGACCTGTGGTGGGGCTGTTAATTAACCTGTAACTGTGTGTGACTATGACTGATCTGTGTAGATGTCTCACCAATGTAAATGATTTAATGGATAGTGTGCGCTGAAAGCTCTGTGACGTTATTAGAATTGCGTTATGTCGGTATATATCATTTGAGAAGAGATGATGTTTTTCTCGCAAAACACTGTACTGTCACAAAGACTCTGACACCACTGTGCAGCCACTATTGTACATTTAGTGTAATGATCATAGGAATACAAAGAAGGTGATTAGATCACATACAGATACACATTTATAGGCAGTCATTTCATGGCCATAAATTGTAGGAATTATTTTCTAGGTTCAGTCGTCGTATACTAAAGGTACAGCAGTAAGGCTTCCTTGCCCATAGCGATAGAGAACTGTCCCCCCCATATTCTCTCGATTAAAAACCTGTATCTGACGTAGCGATCATAGACGAGATTAGGGTACATATAAAAATCAATTTTACTCGATCATTATGTGCTTGAGTGGAATAGGAATGAAAAAAATCGATAACATTTTTACGACTTAGCGTACACTGTGCACTGTACACTAGTTTGCCTAATGTGCATTATCTATAGTGGTCTGCGACTCTGGTAGGCTACAGCGATTTGTAGAAGACTGATTATTGGTGGGGTTTGGAGCTAAATGTAAATAAATGTAACTATTGAATCTAAATACCTAAAGAGACCTGCTACTGTTCCATTACTCCCTTGGCCGCATATCACTAGAGACAGCACTAACTGAAAAGTACCTAGGTTGGAACTTAAATAGTGGCAACACTGCTGTGGAGACACTATGCAATGCCGGCCGGAGTGGCCGAGCGGTTCTAGGCGCTTCAGTCTGGAACCGCGCGACCGCTACGGTCGCAGGTTCGAATCCTGCTTCGGGCATGGATGTGTGTGACGTCCTTAGGTCAGTTAGGTTTAAGTAGTTCTAAGTTCTAGGGGACTGATGACGCCAGATTTTAAGTCCCATATGCTCAGATCCATTTGAACACTATGCAATGGAATCTACTATTGTCGCTAATAGCACACGTTGTTGACGTACCTACCTTACCTCCGAGCAAATGGATTCGCCCGTCCCACGTCACCGGCGTGCGCACAATCAAGGGAAACACAGTCACTTGTGAGCGAGCGGTCTAACGTAACGGTGTCTCTATGTTTTCGAAATAGGAACAACTGAGTTGGACCAAGACTGAATGTGTCAGAGGTCGTACAGCACGACAGTGTCATCAAGGTCTTCAAGAGGCGTGTGGAGAATCGGCATTGCCGTACAGAACAGTGGCACGTTGGGTAAACGCCTCCAACGAAGGTCAGCAAACTGTGGCAGACATCCCGGGCAGGTCGTCCTAGCGTCTCAGAAGAAGAAGTGCATGCTGTTGCCGCGTTAGTGGACAGTGATCGACGCCATACGATTCGTGAGCTCGCCCACGAAACCGGATTAGCGCATACGACTGTGCTTCGCATCCTGAACGAACGCCTGGGCATGCGAAAAATTGTATCACAATGGGTTCCGCATGACTTGACGGAAATGCAGAAATGGATGCTTTACGACGCTGCTCACACGCACCTGGAGTGTTATGAGCGCGAAGGAAAGGCTTTCTTATGCCGTATCGTAACACTGGATGAGACATGGGCCACATTGTACGAGCAAAAACTGAAACGCCAATCCAACGAATGGCGTCATTATGGGTCGCCGCGAAAGTCGAAAGTGCGTCAGAGCCCAGTATGGTGAAAGTTATGGTGATTCTCGTGTACGACTGTGATGGTTTTATCCTAATGCATTACGTTCCTCCACGACAGACCGTCAATGCACAATATTACTGAACGTTTTTGGAGCATCATCTGCGACCAGCTTTGCGAAAGAAGCGGCGACACTTTCTGCGTAACCCACCCATCAGTTTGCACGACAATGCGCGGGCGCATACACCGCAAGCTGTGGTTGCTCTGTTTGGTGGATGGGACTGGGAAGTACCGTACCATCCACCAAACTCCCCGGACTTAAGTACTTGTGACTTTGATTTGATTCCGAAGATGAAGGAACCACTTCGTGGCATTCACTTCAGAACTGTTCCTGAGATTCGACAGGCAGCAGACCGCTCCATTCGCACCATCAACAGAACAGGCTCTGCTAACGGTATACTACGCCTTCCAAATCGCTGGAAAGTGGTTCTACATAACACTGGTGACTACTTTGAAGGACAGTAGCAGGTGCAAACATGTAACTCTTTTGTATTGGTTGTGAATAAATAGTTGCCACTATTTAAATTCCAATCCACGTATCTGGATGTAAGCATCTACATGGTGGTGGATTTCTCCCTGTACATTACTGTGTTATTTTTCTCTCGTTGTTATAGCTCCCTATGTAGCCAGTGACAGGTGGAAGTTTGGACAGCCTTCTTACTAATAGAACAGTGCTGTCGCAGCGTGATGGAATCTCGAGAGAATTATCAGCTCTCTGTGACTTGTTTGTGGACATCTTGAGCCAGCCTTAGTCTTCAAGATAAGGTAGATGCAAATGCCATACATTGAAGACTGGGAGATTCGTGAATGGTGAGGATATCGGGGTAAGCGATACTCTGACAAAAGGGAGGCTGAGAGGTGATCTCTTTACCTCTTCTTCTAAGTATTGTGAGCATACATATTACTTCCCCCACATATGTTTCGTGAAATGACTCCAACGAGAAAATATGCAGTATTCACATATATAAATCGATGGTTGAAGTTTTATTGAGGTATTGTTAAAGACGACAATATGGGGGAAACGTTGTGTCATCCACAAAGGAACAGCCCTCGTATATTAAGGGTGGCTGATAGCTCACCTTCTATTAAACTGCACTGTGAAGGTATCAAATTAAATATAAATTTTTTTAGTATGTCTTTTTATTTTCACATAAAATATGTGACTGATTTAGCACGACCAGCTGATGATGGGTGGGGTAGGGAGGGGGACACTTTTCACCATTTCCAAGCTCCTTATTGACTCTGCTATAGCAGCAGCACGTCTTTAGGCACTGTAAATTAGAAGCAAATCATGCAGCAAGAGAAAACATTCTTCCATTAGTTTGGTGTGCCTATAAATGGATGGAGTGATATGTTAATAAGTAGACTAAATTTACATTGTTGACTCATAGACAAAGTCATGTGAAGAAAGTCACAGCATTGTTCTGCAGCTCAAAAACGTTGATCAACGAACAGGCATTCCTTCCACGTGCCAAAAAAGAGCAAATAAGTGAACCGACCATGCAAACCAGCAACAAAAACAGGTTCTAACACATCTATGTTATATTTAAAGTCCGACGATGATTATGTAATAAATGACTCTGGACAAATAGCCTGAATCAGCGTGTAGCATAAAGCTAAATAGACAATGGTTTCCGAGGTTTTTCGATGATTTGTGGAGGAGAATGTTAAATAACGCCAACACAGAGTTAACTTGTAATGTATAATTTTCTTTCAGCTGCTCAGTTATGGAATATAATTATGTTAATTCGATAGTTATCAATAATCCTAGGTGAAGTTGCATTAGAGTAAATAAAGTTTTAGGGACTTCCTGAGTGACGGAGAAGACTGGGTGGATAGTGCAGATACTTTTGTGGGTTTTGTCTGTTTGTGATTCTTAATAGACAGACTAAATTTATGTTCTTCACTCATAGAAAAAATACAGTGCTTGACTGCGGAGCTGGATAGAGGAATGCTATCTAGAGCACGATGGAGCCGGGGAGAGCTCTGGGGGCTGTTGGTGGCGAGGTGGGCTGACCCAGCTGGTCGCCAATGAGTCCCTGCCTTTATGCCTACTGCATGTAGAGGGGTGGGGGAGGGCAATGTTCAAGCAGGGCTACTGCTGGCAGCCCTCAACCATGGCAGAGTTTCATTACACGTGAGCATTCTAGGACAAGCGCTTCAGAGAAGACACAGTGTGGTCCTTGGGTACAATGGGGATCACTGCATGGAGTACAGAAATTATTTGTTCTACATGTTTCTAAGGGGCCAATGCACTCTTAGAAATTTGTTTCCATATAGACACAGTGATTATTTACATATTATTCTAGCAGTTATCTTGTGGCAGCACTTAAATTCGAAGCAGCGGTGGCAGCCGCTGCGAGCCGGGAGTGACAGTTATATATGGTAGGTAGCCACAGATTCGTACAGAAATATGACACTCTGCTGGCCTGCTGTGGGTTTTGTGAGTGGAGCGCATACTTTCTCTGTAGAAGTGTTCCGGCAGTTATGTTTTACAAGTCCGGTATAATCATACAGTGTTAGGGGATGAGATCATTTTAAGCAAAATATAGCCCTGTTGTGTATTTCATGTTGTGGTGTGTCTACCTGGAGAAATTGACTGTTTGGGAAATATTCTGAGAAATCGACAAAATTTTAACGAATTGCTCAAAAAATGTAAATACTGTCATATGTTGGTGTTCTCACAGGATATGCACGGTGGTGTTAGTTGTTACACATTTAAAGCTTCGTATTTAAGTGCGTCTTCTTCAAAATATTGGTAAAAGTTAGCTACAAAACGGTAAATAGCAATGCATTTTGCTGAAAATAGTGTTGGTGCGGAACATTTGTGAAAACTAGACCAATACCACTGGATGCAATGCTATGCTGGAAATATCCAGTATCACCTGAATTTACTGATGCTCCTGCTGTTGCTGTTGATTGAGTGGGGTTCAGACTAAGGCTCCTAGTCTCAAGATGATGGGGAGACACTAAGGGATGGTGGGATCAGTGGTGGGGGAAGGTCCAATAGGAGCACAGTAGTGGTGAGGGAAAGAGCACACTGCAGTCTGGAGGGAGACGCCATTTTTTGGGTCATAAATTACCGCCATTAAAATGACTGTTATCACTTCATGCTAAAAGCATTTGACCATTAACTAACATCTGCATAAACATCAATGCAAGTCCCTTATTCGGCCGCCATCTTGCCCATAAATTATGGTAACTAACATGACATTAAATCCTACATAAAAAACTTGCGCACAAGTGTGCAGTTTATGTACATAAGACTTATTACATTAGGCTAGGGCAACATGCTGGTTTGTTTACACAAGAGAACAATGCCTCCTTTGTCCCAGAACTGGTACACACACCCACTATTGTCATTTTGACTACCTGATAGGGTCTTTGGTAATGCAGAACGAACTTCTTTATTTTTCATTTCGGAACTTGAGGGTTACATAAAATAACCCACTGCCTATCGTGATACTTACATAATTTTGGTTTTTTTGCGACTGTTTCCCTGACTTTCACGATTCTTTAATTTTACGTACTTAGTAGTTTGTCCCAATTGTTGTAGCTGCTATTGACATAATAACTTAGCATTTTACACACCGTCGACGAACTCTCTCTATTCTATCGTTCATTTGTCGGTGAAGGGCACTACTTCATAACTTCTTAACTCACAATAGTCGACATAACTGCTTGAACAATTCAAACATAAAGCCTGTGCCTTGGTCTGTTTTTATTGCTTCTGGTTTGCATAATTTCAGTAGCCAATGGTTAACGAAAGCATGAGCCACTGTGTCTGTTTCTTGGTTTGTTATGGCGACCATGGCCAAGTAACATGAAAAATGATTGATTATAATTAACACATACCGGTTTCTTGTTGGTGATTATGTAAAAGGGTTCGAAGGATGTCAAGGCCAATTAACTGAAGAGGTTTCTCTGCCTCAGGCGCTCTCGACTCAGTTCGGCTCTTCAAGCACAAGGGATGCAGTTCTTTATACGGTGCTCAACGTATTGTTTCCTTTGTGGCCACCAGTAATTTTCTATAATGCGGCGGTCCGTAGCTCGTCGTCCACTGTGCTCAGCTAAAGTGGAATCATGCGCTTGCCTCCGTACTTGACCCTGGAAACAAGCTGGCACAACGATGCTGCGCCCACTACAGCTTTTCTTGTAAAGCACACCATTTTCACAGCTGAACTATGTGTGTTTCATGTAATTATTGATCGAGGTCGGCAGTTTGATTTCTGCCCCAGTCTTCTGTGTTTATTCCAGTGCATTCCACTGCAAGTACTTTGTGGCTTAATCCACCGGCACTACCATGAGACTTCCCAGGAAGATGCACTTCCTAAAAATCGAATTCGTTATGCCTTAGGACCCAGTAGGTTAGCCTACTGCTTCGATCTTTTAATTCCAGAAGCCATGTTAATGCAGCGTGATCTGTTATGATCTTAAAATGCTTCCCATGCAGATAGCAACCAAAATATGTGATACCAGTATTTCTTTTTCTGGTGTTAAATAATTATTTTATGCGTTATTCAGTTGCCTGGAGGCGTAGGTTATGGGGTGTTCCTTCCTGTCCACCTCTTGGCTGAGAACACAGCTGAGGGCACGGCTGCTTGAACCAAAACACAAGATAAACTGTTTTTGATAATCTGGAAATATAAGAACAAGGCTCATGGTTAGTAATTCCTTTGACAGTTGAATGCACTTGACAAGCCGGAGTACAGTTTACACAGTACTTTTACTGTGCTAGGCACTGGAAAATTCTTTACGGCTTGCATAAGCTGTGTGTCGGTACATACCCCATTCTAGCCAATAATGTGACCTAATTAGCGGGCCTCCTGCAAAACAGTACGACACTTTTCTAAGCTGAGGACAGCCGTGCTGCACACAACCATTTGGATACTTCCCACAGACGCACCATGTGCTTCTATATGTCCTTGGAGTGTGTTATTACGTCATGAGATATACTAAGCATCTGAGAACTTCTTGGGTACAATTGCTACTGGCGATGACCAGGGGCTAGTATTTTATTCTATGTTTCCATCCTGAAGCTCTTGGTGTATAAACTCCTCCGTTACCAGTTGCATATATTGGGAGGGGCGGGACAATATGGTTTCTTCCATGCAGGTGGCTCGTTCCCCATGGGAATTCTGTGTTTTACCAGCAGTGTAGCTGGTAGTGGTCCAGGCAAGTTAAACAATCCAGCATACTTTTCTAATACCTTCTCCATATCTATTCTATCACATCATTTCAGCCGCACGGGATTAGCCGAGCGGTCTCGGACGCTGCAGTCCTGGACTGTGCGGCTGGTCCCGGCGGAGATTCGAGTCCTCCCTGGGGCATGGGGTGTGTGTGTTTGTCCTTAGGATAATTTAGGTTAAGTAGTGTGTAAGCTTGGGACTGATGACCTTAGCAGTTAAGTCCCATAAGATTTCACACACATTTGAACATTTTGAACATCCTTTCAGATGTGACACTTGTCCCAGGTGTGCAGTTAAAGTGACAGACTGTCCTGGTTTCCGGTATTCTGCATTGAAATCATCTTTTTAACTTCTAAGTTAGCTATCAGTGTTCCGTTTGATAGCCTTACCTCCTCTAAACCTAAATTGTCTATACTGATGGGCACTATTCGCTACTGTCTAACTAATGCACATACGAGAAACTGTGTCATACAAAATTTTGCGTCCGATACAGTACCTTGCTCTCTGGAAAGGGCACTGCCATGCACTCGGTATTAACTAGCAAAGCAGCTCCTATGTTGATCCAGAGCAGCCTTGCTGTGCTTTTCGGTGTTGTACCCCGTGAACCTAATTTAAGAGACTGTGTACAGTGTAACCGACTTACCTGACGTCTCGGGTGTTCCTTGTTACAGTTCGGCTCTTTCAGCCCTAAAACTGAGTCAAAACGACGTCTCATCCAACTATACTGTAGGGTGCTGGAGATCGACTTTTGCGTGATGTTTGGTCAGAAAGTCCTGGCCCAGAATGACGTCACAGTTTATGCCTACGGAAGGCACAACTTTCACGCATATTCCGACGTTTCTCCCTCCCACTCGGGACCCCAACACCACTTAACCTACAGTGTGGTGGGCTCAAATTCGATGCACTCAATATACTCTGGCTAGCTATGGATACTTGTGATCCTGTATCCAAAAACAGCTTACACGACTTTCCCTTTATACAGCCGAATAGACAAACGTCTATCGCAGATTTTACACTGCGGTGTCCCGTAGTCGAACTTACTGCGAACTCTGTACAGAGGTCATTCCACCCCATGCACCATTTAATGCAAGAGCATCAGACTTATGTTGACAATATCCATGCACGTCTGGAGATTTTTTAACAGAGTGCCCCACTTGCTTGCACCTCTAACATTGTGATTTCATACGGAAACTTAGAATGAGTTTCTTAGAATTAGATACCTTAAGGGTTGCGAAGCAACTCAAATCGCTTGATACGGACAAGTCTTCAGGTCCAGATTGTATACCGATTAGGTTCCTTTCAGATTACGCTGATACAATAGCTCCCTACTTAGGAATCATATACAACCGCTCGCTCACCGATAGATCTGTACCTACAGATTGGAAAATTGCGCAGGTCGCACCAGTGCTTAAGAAGGGTAGTAGGAGTAATCCATCGAACTACAGACCTATATCATTGACGTCGGTTTGCAGTAGGGTTTGGAGCATATACTGTATTCAAACATGGTTTCAGAAAACATCGTTCTTGTGCAACGCAGCTAGCTCTTTATTCGCACGAAGTAATGGCCGCTATCGACAGGGGATCTCAAGTTGATTCCGTATTTCTAGATTTCCGGAAAGCTTTTGACACCGTTCCTCAAAAGCGACTTCTAATCAAGCTACGGGCCTATGGGGTATCGTCTCAGTTGTGCGACTGGATTCGTGATTTCCTGTCAGGAAGGTCGCAGTTCGTAGTAATAGACGGCAAATCATCGAGTAAAACTGAATTGCTATCAGGTGTTCCCCAGGGAAGCGTCCTGGGACCTCTGCTGTTCCTGATCTATATAAATGACCTAGGTTGTTCGCAGATGATGCTGTAATTTACCGTCTAGTAAGGTCATCCGAAGACCAGTATCACTTGCAAACCGATTTAGAAAAGATTGCTGTATGGTGTGGCAGGTGGCAGTTGGCGCTAAATAGCGAAAAGTGTGAGGTGATCCACATGAGTTCCAAAAGAAATCCGTTGGAATTCGATTACTCGATAAATAGTACAATTCTCAAGGCTGTCAATTCAACTAAGCACCTGGGTGTTAAAATTACGAACAACTTCAGTTGGAAAGACCACATAGATAATATTGTGGGGAAGGCGAGCCAAAGGTTGCGTTTCATTGGCAGGACCCTTAGAAGATGCAACAATTCCATTAAAGAGACAGCTTACACTACACTCGTTCGTCCTCTGTTAGAATATTGCTGCGCGGTGTCGGATCCTTATCAGGTGGGATTGACGGAGGTCATCGAAAGGGTGCAAAAAAAGGGCAGCTCGTTTTGTATTATCACGTAATAGGGGAGAGAGTGTGGCAGATATGATACGCGAGTTGGGATGGAAGTCATTAAAGCAAAGACGTTTTTCGTCTTGGCGAGATCTATTTGCGAAATTTCAATCACCAACTTTCTCTTCCGAATGCGAAAATATTTTGTTGAGCCCAACCTACATAGGTAGGAATGATCATCAAAATAAAATAAGAGAAATCAGAGCTCGAACAGAAAGGTTTAGGTGTTCGTTTTTCCCGCGCGCTGTTCGGGAGTGGAATGGTAGAGAGATAGTATGATTGTGGTTCGATGAACCCTCTGCCACGCACTTAAATGTGAATTGCAGAGTAATCATTTAGATGTAGATATGTGTCCCAGAGCACCACACCTATTACACAGAATCTCCGCATTAAACACTACCGGCTTCTCCCTTGGTATATTTACTGATGCAGTTTCTGTCAAAGCTACTGCAACTGTCACTGCTTCTTCGAGGGTTCTCGGAAACTCCATGTGTACTTTTCGCGATACTTCGGATGGCGCGCCCTTCCAAAGTGCATCAAATGCCCATTGTTCCGCCTAATGCAAAAGTGCTTTATTGACGCGATATTCTTTCGTTAATTCATCTTAACTGATATTAATTTGCTTGATGCTGTCCACAGAACCCCATATTGATTCTCCTTGTTTCTGCTACACACCGTTACGTTGTTCATGACAATATCGTGAGGTATGTTCCTTCTTGTAACGATTCACTAACACTTCCTGAAATTCTGCGAAGGATTGAACGTCCCATAGATTCTCTTTGCACGTCATCTCAAACTAATGTTAAACGAGCTGTACTTAACAACTGTTCATCATTACAGTTTCCTAACTTTGTGGCCATATGCAAATTATCCACTAATACGAAAACATCTTTCCCAGATTTACTGGCTTAACTATGCCACCAATGAGGCTGTAACAGTATCAAGGATAGGTGAAGACACGCTCGAAGATGACCCATCCATTCTGTCACCCTTCAACTGATTCACTTCTCTTCACAAAACTTCATTGCCAGCTCTAACCTTACCTACTTCATTTACTAAATGCTGAATTGTCTCCTGCGTTGTTTCTTTCTCAGGGAAATCCATTTCACTCACAACTACCACCACAAGTGTATAGTATACCCAAGGAAGAAAGGAAAGCATCAACACAACGTGACAGGTCCAAAACAGGACACATTTTGCTGGCACTGACTTAGAAACTTGCACTGAACATCACTGCTGCTGCTACTCCTTCTCTTCAAGGCTACGTTGGAGACTATTTCAAACTCCAGGAGATGTTCTGACACCAATAGCGTAACAGTATATGTACTGTGGGAGAGGAATGGGCGAGTGGTTCTTTGCTGGGAGTTGGAGATGGAACAGATGAAGAAGGCAGCCAATCAGTTGATAGAACTCTTTATTGACGAATATGCCCAGAATTTGTTCAACACATCTGAAACAGACAGGCTGCAGATGACCACATGTAGCCCTCAGATTCTAGCATGCCGGTGTGGTAATACCGATGCAGGTGTTCCCTGTGGGAGGTCGCAGTGGCCCGATCAGCACAAAACGCTGGCAGATGGCGGCTGATGGCCGCAGGGTGGCAGCACGACTGTAAGGCGACGTCCCTGTGTCTGGGTTGGACACTCAGACAGTGATCTTTGGTTTGCGGCCCGGTGGAAGCAGTGTCACAGATATGGCAATGATTGACATAGGCAGTGTGTCATTAGATGGTTCAGTGGTGACCACTTGCTAACAGGCTGGTATTGGTGTTTGCGCTGGCAGTTGCGAAAGGCCCCCTGTATCGATTTCGTGTCAGAATGTCTGGAGCAGGATCTGCTGATGCTGTTATGCTGGCGGGGCTCCGACGGATGTACTGCAGCCAAGTTTCGGTTGCTAGGGTACAGTGTTGGCTCCCAGTGACAGGGCCATTACATTGCACACAAAGCATTTAGGTGTTTCAGATCACAAGCAAGGATTTCTTTCAGACTTTATGCGATTAACCCGCTTAAAATTTAATTCTACTGGCGTCTATGACAACCTTCCTCACCACTATAATGTGGCTGCCTGTTTACAGAGACAGAATACATCTCTATCAGCTGCTTTCACCTGTATGGGATGACTTTGCCTTCTGGCATCACACTCCGCTGCTAGCACTGGTATTTCCAAGAGACGTACAACTCGATGGATATGTGTCTCTGATCTGCATGTCTTCCTCGATCGCAAATGTATGAGAGTTAGCTCTGTTCATTACGAACATGTTTCATACATCACTCACATGTTAGGATCCCTTTACTGCCATTATTTAGAAAACTGCTCGAAATGTTTGATGTCTTATGTATAATGTAAAAAGATTTACAATTTATGCGAGAAATCACCTAAAAATCACTTTAAAATGCAGTGCTAGTGCTTACTATGTAATCGGAAATTATGCTCCAGGGCCAGATTATAATTATCTGTTGGATTAATCTGTGCAAAGCTGTACCAGGAAAATCCTCATTGATAATAGTTTGTTTTGAGAGTTCTCTACGTAATTCTATACTACAGCGGCAATACCATAAGGAATTTTCCTGCACAGACACATGTGCTGAATGTGATATAAGACTCTATCGTGCTACTGCAGATCAATGCAGCTAACACCGGTGTTCATCACAAATGATTTGCAAATCTCTTGGAACAATTGTCTGTCGTTTATATATATGTTGGGATGTGGGACATTCGCAGTCCACTGTGACGAAAGATGTTCTTTCTTCCAGCAGGATGTCCGCCCCCGGTAGCTGAGTGGTCAGCGCGACAGAATGTCAATCCTAAGGACCCGGTTCGATTCCCGGCTGGGTCGGAGATTTTCTCCGCTCAGGGACTGGGTGTTGTGCTGTCCTAATCATCATAATTTCATCTCCATCGACGCGCAAGTCGCCGAAGTGGCGTCAAATCGAAAGACTTGTACCCGGCGAACGGTCTACCCGACGGGAGGCCCTAGTCCCACGACAATTTCATTTCCAGCAGGATGATTGTCTGTGATAGGACGGTTGAATTGTGCTACTTTGACTTGATGGTGTATATAGTTCAGTGTGATGGTACTCCAATACACACAGTCATGGTAGTTCTGCTAGCTTAACTGTGTGCTGTTGGCTGTATAGGTGGGAATGGTCATTGGCCGGGAGGCCCCTTACGAGGCAGGTCCGGACGCCTTGGTGCAGGTCTTATTACATTCGACGCCACATTGGGCGACTTGCGCGCCGGATGGGGATAAAATGATGATGAAGACAACACAACACTCAGTCCCTGAGCGGAGAAAATCTCCGACCTAGCCAGAAATCGGATCCGGGCCCCTTAGGACGACAGTTCGTCACGCTGACCATTCAGCTATCGGGGCGGACGCTGTATAGATGAATTGCAGGGAATGCACTACTGTGAAAGGCTGTATCAAAGTTCTAAAAGAATCTTCTCCATCACATCTGGTATACTTCGTAAACCTGACTAGCAACAGAATTCCAATGCAAGCATGTTGTTGAAGGGATTACATCTACGTTCATGCCGGAGTGGCCGTGCGGTTCTAGGCGCTATAGTCTGGAGCCGAGCGACCGCTACGGTCGCAGGTTCGAATCCTGCTTCGGACATGGATGTGTGTGATGTCCTTAGGTTAGTTAGGTTTAATTAGTTCTAAGTTCTAGGCGACTGATGACCTCAGAAGTTAAGTCGCATAGCGATCAGAGCCATTTGAGCCATATGAGTTCATCAGTAAAGGTTTAGAAATCCTGTGGAAATATGCTATGTATATGTCTCACAATTCACTCACCGCACATCTTCTGCGACACTATCTAATGGATGTACTGCACCACCATCTTCGATCATAAACTTGCAATACTTATCGTTGTTGTTGTGGTCTTCAGTCCTGAGACTGGTTTGATGCAGCTCTCCATGCTACTCTATCCTGTGCAAGCTTCTTCATCTCCCAGTACCTACTGCAACCTACATCCTTCTGAATCTGCTTAGTGTATGCATCTCTTGGTCTCCCCCTACGATTTTTACCCTCCACGCTGCCCTCCAATACTAAATTGGTGATCCCTTGATGCCTCAGAAGATGTCCTACCAACCGATCCCTTCTTCTGGTCAAGTTGTGCCACAAACTCCTCTTCTCCCCAATCCTGTTCAGTACCTCCTCATTAGTTATGTGATCTACCCATCTTATCTTCAGCATTCTTCTGTAGCACCACATTTCGAAAGCTTCTATTCTCTTCTTGTCCAAACTAGTTATCGTCCATGTTTCACTTCCATACATGGCTACACTCCATACAAATACTTTCAGAAACGACTTCCTGACACTTAAACCTATACTCGATGTTAACAAATTTCTCTTCTTCAGAAACGCTTTCCTTGCCATTGCCAGTCTACATTTTATATCCTCTCTACTTCGACCATCATCAGTTATTTTGCTCCCCAAATAGCAAAACTCCTTTACTACTTTAAGTGTCTCATTTCCTAATCTAATACCCTCAACATCACCCGACTTAATTCGACTACATTCCATTATCCTCGTTTTGCTTTTGTTGATGTTCATCTTATATCCTCCCTTCAAGACACCATCCATTCCATTCAACTGCTCTTCCAGGTCCTTTGCTGTCTCTGACAGAATTACAATGTCATCGGCAAACCTCAAAGTTTTTATTTCTTCTCCATGGATTTTAATACCTACTCCGAATTTTTCTTTTGTTTCCTTTACTGCTTGCTCAATATACAGATTGAATAACATCGGGGAGAGGCTACAACCCTGTCTTACTCCCTTCCCAACCACTGCTTCCCTTTCATGTCCCTCGACTCTTATAACTGCCATCTGGTTTCTGTACAAATTGTAAATAGCCTTTCGCTCCCTGTATTTTACCCCTGCCACCTTTAGAATTTGAAAGAGAGTATTCCAGTCAACATTGTCAAAAGCTTTCTCTAAGTCTACAAATGCTAGAAACGTAGGTTTGCCTTTCCTTAATCTTTCTTCTAAGATAAGTCGTAAGGTCAGTATTGCCTCACGTGTCCCAGTATTTCTACGGAATCCAAACTGATCTTCCCCGAGGTCGGCTTCTACTAGTTTTTCCATTCGTCTGTAAAGAATTCGTGTTAGTATTTTGCAGCTGTGGCTTATTAAACTGATTGTTCGGTAATTTTCACATCTGTCAACACCTGCTTTCTTTGGGATTGGAATTATTATATTCTTCTTGAAGTCTGAGGGTATTTCGCCTGTTTCATACATCTTGCTCACCAGATGGTAGAGTTTTGTCAGGACTGGCTCTCCCAAGGCCGTCAGTAGTTCCAATGGAATGTTGTCTACTCCGGGGGCCTTGTTTCGACTCAGGTCTTTCAGTGCTCTGTCAAACTCTTCACTCAGTATCGTATCTCCCATTTCATCTTCATCTACATCCTCTTCCATTTCCATAATATTGTCCTCAAGTACATCGCCCTTGTATAGACCCTCTATATACTCCTTCCACCTTTCTGCTTTCCCTTCTTTGCTTAGAACTGGGTTTCCATCTGAGCTCTTGATGTTCATACAAGTGGTTCTCTTATCTCCAAAGGTCTCTTTAATTTTCCTGTAGGCAGTATCTATCTTACCCCTAGTAAGATAAGCCTCTACATCCTTACATTTGTCCTCTAGCCATCCCTGCTTAGCCATTTTGCACTTCCTGTCGATCTCATTTTTGAGACGTTTGTATTCCTTTTTGCCTGCTTCATTTACTGCATTTTTATATTTTCTCCTGTGATCAATTAAATTCAATATTTCTTCTGTTACCCAAGGATTTCTACTAGCCCTCGTCTTTTTACCTACTTGATCCTCTGCTGCCTTCACTACTTCATCCCTCAAAGCTACCCATTCTTCTTCTACTGTATTTCTTTCCCCCATTCCTGTCAATTGTTCCCTTATGCTCTCCCTGAAACTCTGTACAACCTCTGGTTCTTTCAGTTTATCCAGGTCCCATCTCCTTAAATTCCCACCTTTTTGCAGTTTCTTCAGTTTTAATCTACAGGTCATAACCAATAGATTGTGGTCAGAATCCACATCTGCCCCTGGAAATGTCTTACAATTTAAAACCTGGTTCCTAAATCTCTGTCTTACCATTATATAATCAATCTGATACCTTTTAGTATCTCCAGGGTTCTTCCATGTATACAACCTTCTATCATGATTCTTAAACCAAGTGTTAGCTATGATTAAATTGTGCTCTGTGCAAAATTCTACCAGGCGGCTTCCTCTTTCATTTCTTAGCCCCAATCCATATTCACCTACTATGTTTCCTTCTCTCCCTTTTCCTACACTGGAATTCCAGTCACCCATAACTATTAAATTTTCGTCTCCCTTCACAATCTGAATAATTTCTTTTATTTCATCATACATTTCTTCAATTTCTTCGTCATCTGCAGAGCTAGTTGGCATATAAACTTGTACTACTGTAGTAGGTGTGGGCTTCGTATCTATCTCGGCCACAATAATGCGTTCACTAAGCTGTTTGTAGTAGCTTACCCGCGTTCCTATTTTCCTATTCATTATTAAACCTACTCCTGCATTACCCCTATTTGACTTTGTGTTTATAACCCTGTAGTCACCTGACCAGAAGTCTTGTTCCTCCTGCCACCGAACTTCACTAATTCCCACTATATCTAACTTTAACCTATCCATTTCCCTTTTCAAATTTTCTAACCTACCTGCCCGATTAAGGGACCTGACATTCCACGCTCCGATCCGTAGAACGCCAGTTTTCTTTCTCCTGATACTTATCATCAGACTTTAATCTCAAAAATATTCAGTGTCCGAAATCACAAACAGCACATCTCCATATCAATGTTTCCGCTGTCATAAACAAGAGAATACGACAGATCTACTCTCGCAAAGTTTATCCGTATAGAACCTACGTTCATTTTCCTTACGATGACACTGAGTTCAATGGCTCAAATGTCCACATGATGTTAAACCCCAGAAGACAATACCATAATAAATACGCAGGAGATGCTGGTCATTTAATGTACAACGTAAAATACTTATAATTTATGTAAGGACTCGTTTCAAATCACCTAAATAATAGATCTCTTTCTGTTTATAAGAGAGATGACTCAAGTTTTGTGTGTCGTGCAGACCAGTATGGTACTGCTCTATTGACTGTACTGTAATATATGGATGGCATTAAATAATTATCAGCAAGTTCGCATTGCGTGTTCTCCATTCTCATCTTGTGTATAACGTGGGACTGAGCAGGAAATGTTTTTATCCAAATCGCAAAAAAAACAGTAACAAACCATTATATCATTCCACCCCTTTCAAATTTTACCTTTGACTTTGTAAACTATAGGAAAAGTGGAAAGACGGCTTAGATTTGCGAGAATGATTCTCAAAAAATTACATGCACTGAAAAGGAAAAATAGCATAGAAGACACTAGTATGATCAATTCTATAGAGCATGAAAGTAGATACCGAACGAAATCAGTGACACTCTGCTAGGATCATAGCAGTTGTTTGCCCTACAGCTTTCTTGGAACGATGATAGCAGTTATTTGCCCTACAGCTTTCGTGGAACGATAGTCTCGGCATTGGAATGTGAATATGGTGCGCTTCTCGTTCGTTGGATGGTGCACAAGTATATGATGCACTGAATGACGTCTGATGGTATCTCATGCACTGCCGGAGGGGGCACGTTTTCTGAAAATTACCTTGAGCAGCTGGTTTGGCAGCTACAAACAGGCCGTACCTTCTCGACAGCGTCAGTAAAGAGCAGTCAAGAAAGCTAGGAGAGTGTTTCTGCTAGAAAGAGCAGATAAGCAGTTGTTAGCATCTCACTTAGACAGTGAAATCATATCACTTCGTTCCAGCAAGGTGGACGAAGGGGAATTATGGGCAAAGTTTAAACAGCTTGTAAATCATAATCTGAAGACCCATGCGCAGAATAAGTGGATTAAGGACGGAAAAGACCCACCATGGTTTAACAACGAAATTCATAAAATGCTGAGGAAACAATTCAAGAGTCAAAAGTTAGCAGAGATGCGTGCGTCTGTGAAAAGATCAAAGAGCGAAGCATACATCTTGCGACCGTCATACCTTAGTAATAGATCTTGCCGAGAAACGGAGAATATGCTGGTCCTACGTAAAATGGCTAACTGGGTCTGAGGCTTCTATCCAGTCACTCGTTGACCAGTCTGGTGTGGCAGTAGAAGACAGCTAAAGCAAACCCGAAGATTTAAATTTCTCATTTAAGAAATTGTTCACGCAGGAGAACCGTACTAACTTACAATCATTTGACCATCGCACAGACTGTCGTATATAGTACACTGCGACAAGCATTGCTGGTGTAGAGAAACAACTGAAAGTGATGAAAACAAATGAGTCGCCACGTCCTGATGGAATCCCAGTTCGGTTTTACACAGAATACTCTACGGCAGGGGTCGGTAAGTAGTTTTCAGTAGGGTCCGGATTCGGTGTAAATTTTTTTATGAAGGTCCAGAAAAAAACTAATAATTAAAAGGTATTTTTTATTTTGTTTACAAAAAAAGGGTAAACCAAGTAAAAGAAGTAGTTCTCAGTTAATATTGTAATATATTCAATGTGAGAAATTACATCGACGGTCTTGAGCCAGTTTTTTAAAGTTCGGTGTACGAGGGCAACAGCAAATGCGAAGTATGTCTTCGAGGTGGGCGTCCGTCAACCTTGACCGATATGTGTTCTTAGAAAAATTCATTTTCGAGAACGACGATTCGCATATATATATCGAACCAAACGTAGTGGCCAGATTGATAGCTACTTTCTTACAATTTTTTCTGAAACATGTTTACCCAAAAATTCTTCAGTGGATACAGTTTTATACACTTGCAAAGAAATATCTTCTTGCAAGTCGATTATCTCCACTTCAAGTGAAGACTTTGAAACGCTGAATAACTTAGCAGCCACATCAGTCCATTCTGCCAACGCATCAACTTCATAAGGAAATTTTAGGAATTGAGACAGCTTTCCAATTTCTGCAAAGTCTTGAAATCTTGTAGCAAATTCGTCCCTTAAATCGGACAGAAATCTTACAAACACTGCAATGTCTTCTTCAGAGTTCTCTTTTTTATACTCAAGAATTGTTGGGAAATGAATAAATTCGTGCCTTACAATATCTTTTTCAAAAATATCCAGCTTACGACGAAAAGCAGACACGCTTTGTGTCAGATCACACATTAATTTCCCATTCCCTTGTAACTCTATGTTGAGCGCATTTAAATATTTCAGAATACCCTTCAGAAAAGCCACAGCTAGCATATTGCGCTAGTTTGTTATGAACTCTAAGTGCTTCTTTGCTCCTTGCGTATCCAAGATTTGCAAGAAGGTTACTTCTTCCTTTATTAGCCAGAAACGTTCAACAACTTGACCTTCACTTAACCAACGAGCATTGTTGTATTGCAATAAGTCAGAATACGCTGCATCACATTCTCAAAGAAACTTCTTGAACTTTCGGTGTTGAAGAGAAGAATGAGATCTCATAAAATTAATCAGTTGCACCAAGCTCTCCATTACTTCTTTCAGTGTAGCACTGAGTTTTCCACAAAGGGCAGTCTGATACGATATTAGACCTAGATTCTGATCCTTGATTTTCTTTACTACACCTTTTTCTTTACCAATCATCGCTGGGGCACCGTCAGTTGAAAGCGACACTATTTTATCATAACGAATGTTGGAATTATTAATAAATTCGTCAATAGCTTTGACTAAATCTTCTCCTCGAGTGTTACCTTTCGAAGGCAATATTGCGAGCAATTTTTCCCTGAATATCTTATTTTCAATGTCGAAAAATCTCACTAAAATAGATATTTGTTCATCATCAAAAATGTCACATGATTCGTCAAGTGCAATGGCATAGCATGGTGCCTTTTCCAAAAGTTCAAGCAGAGTGCTTTTAATATAAGTAGCTAAAATTTCCGTTCTTCTTGTATTACTTCTTGCCGACATTGGAATACTTTGACTTGCAGCGACAACGTCCTTTTTTTGATCAAAAAGTGCCGAGGCTACTTCCAAAATACACTCTTTCATTATTTCAGAATCTGAAAATGGTTTTTGGTATTTACCAAGTGCCCAGCACACACGTAACGCTGCTTCTGCCGGTTTTTCTTGCTCACTCATGCAGCGAACCAACAATTTCGTGCTTTTTTCGTAAGAAGTGAGATATTCCTGTAATTTAAATTTAAATTTTATCGTGATAAGTTTACAAAGCAGTTATACATATCACATTTATACATTATCTAATAGAATTATATTACCTGTAGTTTTTCTTTACGAGCCTCACTGCCAAGAGGAAAGTTTTTGTGGAATTGCTGATGAGTTGTTTCATAGTGTCGCTTTAAATTGCCACTTTTAATAACAGCGACAGTTTTATTACATAATAAGCAAACTGGAGCCGCTTGAGACCTATCAGGCAGCGTAAAACAATGTTTTTCAGTCCATTCAGTCAAAAATCTCCTATTTTCAGTGTCCACTTTTCGCTTTTTCGGACCCATTATTAAAGTATGTATGTACGAAAAGGTTTTTCACACGACAAATTGTAAAACAAATTAATGGTTACTCTGCGGCCTGCGTGCGATTGGCGAAACGAAGTAAAGACCGACCGCCCACTGTGCTCTCTTTGACTAAAACGACAGGTTCGGACTTGTTTAACAAATGAACGAGTGAGCAGTGACGCGTGGTGGGAGGCGCTACTCGCCGAGAAAAATAGAATGAAATGGATCGACTCGACTAAATGATTTGCTAATCTACTCGACTAAATTTTTGTTTTACAGACACGTTTAGTTACTAAACTACTCAGTACTCGACTAAATTACTAGCCTAGTGCGAACGAGACGCCGGGATACTTAGTTGGACGTCGGACTATTAAAAAATATTTGGCGGTCCGAGGTTCGACCTTCCGCGGTCCGTATACGAACCGCGGTCCGCCTGTTGCCGATCTCTGCTCTACAACGTTGGCCACTTAGCTCGCGTTTACCGCCAATTTCTCGCCCAGCACAAAGTCCTAAGCAACTGGAAAAAAGTGCAGGTAACTCCTGTATATAAGAAGGCTAAAAGAACGGACCCGCAAAATTACAGACCAATATCTTTAACATCGGTTTACAGCAAAATCCTTGAACATATTCGAATAAAATAATTTCCCTTGGGAGGGAAAAGCTTCTGTCCACAAATCAGCACGGCTTTAGAAAGCATTACTTGTGCGAAACTCAGTGTGTCCTTTCTCACATGATACACTATGGGATCAAAAGTATCCGGACATCCCCAGAAACATACATCTTTCATATTAGGTGCAGTGTGCTGCCACCTACGGCCAGGTACTCCATACCAGCGACCTCAGTAGTCATTAGACATCGTGAGAGAGCAGAATGGGGCGCTCGGCGAAACCCACGGACTTCGAACGTGGTCAGGTGATTGGGTGTCACTTGTGTCATACGTCTGTACGCGAGATTTCCACACTCCTAAACATCCCTAGGTCCACCGTTTCCGATGTGATAGTGAAGTGGAAACGTGAAGGGACACGTTCAGCACAAAAACGTACAGGTCTACCTCGTCTGTTGACTGACAGAGACCACCGACAGCTGAAGAGGGTCGTAATATGTAGCAGACATCTATTCAGATCAACACACAGGAATTCCAAACTGCATCTGGATCCACTGCAAGAAAACTTGGATTTCATTGTCGAGCGGCTGTTCATAAGCCACATATCACGCCGGTAAATGCCAAAGGACACCTCGCTTGGTGCACGGAGCGTAAACATTGGACGATTGAACAGTGGAAACACGTTGTATGGAGTGACGAATCACGGTACATAATGTGGCGATCCGATGGCAGGGGGTGGGTATGGCGAATGCCCAGTGAACGTCATCTTCCAGTGTGTGTAGTTCGAACAGTACAATTCGGAGGCGGTGGTGTTATGGTGTGGTCGTGTTTTTTATGGAGAGGACTTGCACCCCTTGTTGTTTTGCGTGGCGCTATCACAGCAAAGGCCTACATTGATTTTTTAAGCACGTTGTTGCTTCCCACTGTTAAAGAGCAATTCGGGGATGGCGATTGCATCTTTCAGCTCGATCGAGAGCCTGTTTATAATGCACCGCATGTGGCGGACTGGTTACACGACAATAACATCCCTGTAATCAACCGGCCTGCACAGAGTCCTGACCTGAATCCTATAGAACACCTTAGGGATGTTTTGGAACGCCGACTTTGTGACAGGCCTTACCGACTAACATCGATACCTCTCCTCAGTGCAGCACTCCGTGAAGAATGGGCTGCCATTCCCTAAGAAACCTTCCAGCACCAGACTGAACATATGCCTGCGAGAGTGCAAACTGTCATCAAGGTTAAGGATGGGCCAACACCATATTGAATTCCAGCATTACCGATGGAGGGCGCCACGAACTTGTAAGTCATTTTCAGTCAGGTGTCCGGATATTTTTGATCACATAGTGTGTCCTGCGAACCATGGGTGATGGGCTTCAAGAGGATTACATATTCCTAGATTTCTGTAAAGTATTTGACATGGTGCCACACTGTTGATTATTAACAAAGGTACAAGCATACGGAATAGATTCCGAGGTATGTGAGTGGCTTGAAGATTTCTTAAACAACAGAACCCAGTATGTTGTCCTCGACAGCGAGTGCTTATCAGAGACAAGGGTATGATCGGAAATGCCCCAGGGGAGTGTGACAAGACTGCTGTTATTTTCTATATACATAGATTTACACAAAACTTCTAGATGGTATGACGAATGGCAGCTAGCTCTAAACATAGAGAAATGCAAGTTAATGCGAATGAGTACGTAAAACAAACCCAAAATGTTGGGATATAACGTTAGTACTGTCCTACTTGACACAGTCACATCGTTTAAATGTCTGGACGTAACGTTGCAAAGCGATATGAAATGGAAATAGAGCATTTGAGGACTGTGGTAGGGAAGCTAAATGGTCGACTTCGATTTATTGGGAGAATTTTGGAAAAGTGTGGTTCATCTGTAAAGGAGACCGCATATACGACCAAGTGCGGCTTATTCTTGAGTACTGCTCGAGTGTTTGGGATCTGTACCAGGCCAGTTTAAAGAAAGACATGACACGTTGCTAGGATTGTTACCAGTAGGTTCAAACAACACGTAGGTGTTGCATAGGTGCTTCAGGAAATCAAATGAGAACCCCTGGAGGAAAGGCGACGTTCTTTTCGAGCAACAATACTGAGAAAATTCGGAGAATCGGCATTAGAAGCTGACTGCCGAACGATACTTCTGCCTCCAAGGTGGTAGTGGTTAGTGTTTAACGTCCCATCGAGAACGAGGTCATTAGAGACGGAGCGCAAGCTCAGGTTAGGGAAGGATTGGGAAGGAAATCGGCCGTGCCCTTTCAAAGGAACCATCCCGGCATTTGCCTGAAACGATTTAGGGAAATCACGGAAAACCTAAATCAGGATGGCTGGAGACGGGATTGAACCGTCGTCCTCCCGAATGCGAGTCCAGTGTGCTAACCACTGCGCCACCTCGCTCGGTTTCTGCCTCCAACACACACTTCGTGTAAGGACCACGAACACAAGATACGACAAATTAGGGCGCATACAGTGACACATAATCGTTTTTCCCTCGCGCTATTTACGATTGGAACAGGAATGGAAATGACTAGTAGTGGTACAGCGTATCCTCGGCCACGCCCGTATGATGTCTTGCGGAGTATGGATGTAGATGTAGATAGCCTGCGGCATCCACCACCCCAAGTCAGCTTTGTTACTTCCGCACATGTTGGGTATACGATGGTGGCGTTATAGTATCTGATCATCGATGGATGTTGCTGGCTGCTGCGTCTCCTGTAGTTGTTCACATAAATAAAAGAACATTCCTACGCTTCTACATACGCGACGAAAGAGTTTCGTATGTGATGAGGGACTTCGCGCAGTCAGCACAGATGGTGGCTCAGCATGTGGTGTTTATTTAAGTAAATAAACATTCCTGCCCTGTTTTATCCCACTGTTTGCCTTATGTCTCATGCCTCCCCTTAGTCTAGTCGGTGTCTAACATTGTTGCGTCGTTACATGTTGTGTGACAACATATCAAATCATCAAGTAACGATATTTTAGCGATGGAAAAACGAGTGTATGCTTCCACCTGATTTATTCTGTCTTCAAAGTTCTTACATGAAATGTGAATCATTCTGCTGCTCGTCGTAGCTGTATGTTCTGTAAGCTCTAGCATTAATGTTTCACTATGGGATTGGCGGTGCATCTCACTGGTGTGACGTACCACATACTGCTGTTGGCCGGCAGACCTGCGGAGAGTGTGAGCCACCAACACCCTGGACCAGACCACGTGATTCATAGTTCACTATGCTGACAGCATTATGCCCCCTTAGATGTACGCTTGGGAACTCTTCTCGTCTGCAGTCTCTCGACCAGCTTGCTGAGCTTGTTTGGAGTCTGCAGCAGCTTTCTGAACCGTTAAAGCCTCTTTTGAAGTATCCAGCAGTGAAAGATGAAACGTTAGGCCTTATGCCCATAAATCAAATATCAACAATATCTTAAGAGCAAAGTTTGATGACATGTTCGCAGCAGTAGTCAAGAAGAATCCTGTAGGCAAATCACAAGGCAGGGGGAAATCTGTTATAGGGCAGATATAGTATACACCAGAGCTAGATAAATTAAAATGTATAATGTAACTTTGATGCAGTCTGTCCACTCATGACTGGTAAATGACGCAGATCGTTTAATGCAGTAATAAAGATAGAAGCAAGGGTTAGTAATTTTAAATATTATGGAGAAATGAGATAAAATAATGCTTTACAAAGATCTTTAATGGGCATAAAATTAAAGAACTGAAACTGAAAACATAAATAATTAGAAGTGCATCTCTTCAAATGCAAAACTAAGACCCTACTATATTAGTGTGGCAAGGCAGTAATGTTTATTTAAGCACAAGGGTTTAACATTGAACTACAAGTTGGATAGACTAGAGGTATTAGCAAGTCGCATTATCAGAAAAATTGTAGGTACAACACAGAAAAACGAAGCTTGGAAAATGAGAAGTAATGAAGAGACCTACCACTACATGCATAAAATATTGTACACAATTGTCGTAAGTCAACACTATTGTCGAATTTTTTATAGACCATAACGTGAAAAACGTTTCAGAGAAACAGTAAATTTTGTACCACATTTATTTGAACCGTAGTAGGTATCTCGTTTTGGCTCTTAATCGCTTCAATTCTAAAAGACTACTGGTAATATTTGTAGTATACCAGATCCATAAATTAAAAATAATCAGGCAGCTTAGTCTGTATAGTCAACTGATTGGAAGCTGCTGTGAATGAGTTTGTTGGGAGGGCTACCAAGAGACATGTATCAGAGATACCAAAGGTACTTCAAGTACTATCCTCTATGGGATACTGTCCCTGCTGCAGGAGATACAAGATCTATCTCTACTCATCCACTTGACTGTGAGTGACTTGTCAGTGGTAGGTGTAGGCATCCTCAACAAAGGAGGCAGGAACAAGGAGGAACTCAGGATGTTACAACCATCCCCCTAGCCAACAAGTGTGAGGTGCTGTCTTCCACTTAAAATGACACTGAGCCACTGAGACTAACTTCAACTGTTGGGAAATGGGCTGACCCCATGTCAAGGGGGACAAACACAAAAGAAAGAGACTATTAATCGCCAGCAATTCAAATGTATGATAAATAATGGCACACATTATGAAAATGACATCAAGGGATGGGAAGAAACACCATGGGAAAACAGTGTTTATGCCTGGGGCCTAATTCAACATGTTGAAGAGCCTATGCCACAGTGTAACAAACTGCAGGCTGTGGCACAAATTGAGACAAATGATGCCTGTTGTCTGGGCAAGAAGGCTGAGAATATCAGCTTTGCTCAAGAACTTTTAATGTAGCTGACAATCAGCAGCATTGTCCCAAGAGCAGATTCTGCTCCCATCGTTCTGAGTCGATTGGAATGCTTATACAAAGGTTTTGTGACAAGCTAGGTTGTAACTTCCTGTACTTGCCATAATGATATCTGTGGGAGACTCAGAAGTATCAGTGTAAGATCTAAAGAAATGCACCCTCGCCCCCCTCCCCCCCCAGGCGATAATATTAAAATCATACTGGTTAACTGCTGAAGCGTTTGCAACAAAGTGACAGAATTATTCAACAATCCTAAAAAGCAGTGAAGCTTACATACTACCAAGTGTAGAAAGTTCATTAAAACCCAGAACTGAGAGCAGTGAGATTTTGGGGAGTACATTATATGTATATAGAAAGTATAAGGTAATGGGAAATGGAATTGCTGTAGACAAGAAATTAAAATCTACCAAGATAGAAACAGAAGCTGCGTGCAAGATTCTTTGGGCAAGAATCAATATCAGATGGAATAAAATTATAATTGGATCCTTCTTTTGACCATCAATTCACCTCCTGGTGTAACCAAAAACTTCAGAGAAAAGCTCACTTCATCAGTATGTAAAGTCCTCTCTCATACTAAAATCTTCAGAGAACACTTTAATCATCAAACAATCTATTGGTATAATTACAAGTATGTTATTGATGGACATGACAACAGATCCTGTGAAAAATTACTGAATGCTCTCTCTAAAAACACCTAGAACAGATGATTCAGAAACCCAATTATAATGGAAATATATAATACCTAATGGAAATAAATAGACCTGAACCCTCTCAGGACGTCCACGTTGAAACTGGTATCAGTGACAATTAGGCAGTTATAGCAACAATGACTGTCAATGTACAAAGGAAAACTGAAGCAAGTGGAAAGATTTATATGTTCAATAAATTTAATAAAGAAGCAGTCGTTTTATATCTTAATCAGGAACTTGAAGCTTTTAGCTCAGGACATGAGAATGTACAGGAACTAAGGTTCAAGTTTAAAACAATAGTTGACCATGCACTGGATAGATACATACACAGAAGAACTGTCCGTTATTGGCAGGACCCTCCATGGTATGTAATCAGTGTAAAGAAACTCCTAAAGAAACAGATTTACTGCATAATAGTTGTAAAAGAAAGCATAGGGCTAAGATTGAGAGATGAATGAAATGTGTCTGGCTGTTAAGAGCGCAATGCATGAAGCCTTCACTGACTGCCGTAGCAGAATATTCAAGACAGAATATTCACAAAACGCAAATAAATTTTGGTCATAGTGGTAGTAGTAGTTTTATTCATCCTTAAACCTCTTTTACAATGATAGTGGACATGTCTTGGTATTACAATTTAAGAACAACAAAAATAAAATAATTCTCATAATATGCATACATTTACAGATTCACACAACTAGCAAGAGCTGGATGGTACAGGTAGTCAGCTGTGGACTTACAGTAGAAACCATCCCATCATTTGCCTGAACTAGCTTAGAGAAACCTCAGAAAATCTAAATCAGGATGGCTAGATGAAGACTGGAGCCTCCACCCTCCTAAATACAAGGTCCCTCTAAAACAGTGCTACCTCATTTAGTTTGTCTCTAATGTACAATATAGTTTTACAAGTAAGTTATTTAATAATGAAAGATGCTAATGCTACACTGTTCATTCATTTATCACTCTCAGTTACTGCACGCACTGCTCATGCATCGTTTCAGAAGACTACTCACAGTATCAGCCGATGTCGGGAGCATTTTGTGCCATTGCACGTTCCCACTTGCTAGCTTGGAAAAGTGATTCAGCATCCATCTACAATGAGTGAGATGTTGAACTCAGAAAGAGGATAAGGTGTTAGTATTATTCATTGCATGGGGAATAAATTTCTGCCAAGAACGAAAAAGGAAGGAAAAATAGTGTGAAATTGTTATGTGGAATGTTATGTTTTTTATCATTTATATTATTATTTAATTTGTGTTATATTTTTGTAGCAAATCCCTACTCTGTGCTGTATAAGCAATCCTATATTGAATAGAATGTTTGGGTCAACGTGTAATTTTTAACTGTGACTTTAAATACGTTTTTTTGCAATTTTTAATCTCCTTTTGTAATTTATTGTACAGTTTTATTCCTTTGTAGAAAATGCTGTTTTGAGTTTTATATTTATTCTTTCTTGGTAAATGTTAGCTCGACATCTGCCGGTCTAGGTAAGAACTTTCAGTCCCAAGCGGTTACCATCTCGCAAAAGATATTTCTATGCTGAGGTCTATGTTCGCATCTAGCCTTAAAAATGCCAACAAAGCGTGAGAGGCAGAAAGAACGCTACATGGTCAAGATATTGACACATTAAGTGAAAAACAGTTTTAACTTATTTAGATTTGTTTTTGGAAGTTGTCCACCTTGAACAAGACACAGCTTTGTGTATTACACAATGCAGATCCTCTTCAAAAACAAATCTATCTGTATGCAGTAACACAGACGAAAGTGCTCCAATCTCAGGATGATTATTTCACATATTTACTTCATAAGTTACATGGCTATACTGACGACTGGCGAAATTATTTGTAAAGGGAAATATGGTCATGAATATCTACTGACGCTCGTAACTCCTCATATAACACGCAAAATACATGTATGAGAAGAGTATTTTCACCTGAACTGCTGATAATGATATTGTGATACCTGGCAATAGGAATACATTCCAAGGATTTAGAATTTTTAGATAGCAACGTCCAAACAATGCTGAGCCAAATAATACCTAACACATGCAAAGCTATATACACTGTTCTGATGAAGGATTTTATGAAAACAAGTAAACCATCTCAGTTATGAAAGATATCTACTGCATGAAGTTGCAGATAAGATTTTCTGAAGTATTTTGAACTCTATATATTTTAATAAGTTATGGGAGTTGCCAATGATGATTCATTTACTTTGCTTCTGAGTGTCTGCGGTGTTTTGGTTTCCTGCTTGAAGTCTACCAGCAACCTGTTTTAAATTTTTTCAAAATATAAAACTCCATTCTGGACTCTACGTAGGGATTTATAATGTATATGGAATGTTTTACTTTTAATATTGTGGTAGTGAATTATACAGTTCACTTTTGATTCCTCTTGTCATAAGTAATATTTTCCGTAAGGGAACCAATATATTGACACAGAAGAGTAAGATTACCCATATCCCTGAAGACACTGGTGCAAGATGTTTTGGGTTAGCAACTCATCACCATATTTCGACTGCGCTCTGATGTGGAATAATTTTTTTTTTACTTCAGCTAGAGTGACACAAAAGATTATGGTTAGGAAAGTACTGAGTGAAAGTATGCTAGCAATCCCTTTTGCTGATCAACTTGATGAGAGAGATTTCTAAGTACAAAGCAGGCGATGAGTCCTAAATTTTTCATATGTTCAGCACTGAAGTCCCGGAAGGTCTGACGCGTATCAACCATTTTAGCATTCATCGCGTACGCGTAGCCGATAGACACTAGACTAATCCATGTACTGGACAAACAGCTGACTCAAATAAGTTTAGCGCACCAGATTTGCAGCGCTCTCCAGTCCACATGCTCAGGTTTGTCTGCGCGGATGTGATTTGCTCCCACAGATTTGACCAATTTTGCTCAAACCGCCAGCTACAAGTCCCATGCTTGCACATGTCTCATTTCTGCGCAAATCATCTGTCCACACGACATTTCTGCGCAGGCGAAATGTGCACCAACATTTGCGCTGACAGGTTGATCGTGTGGGTCGGTCTTCATTCGTTCATATTGATGTGCGTTTCGGTTGTTTCCTAAAATCATTTCAATTGGACGGGTTCGATCTACCTCCAGACCCTTATCCAAAAATGGTACCTATTCGCCTGTAAATAATTCCTACTCATCGCGTAATTCTCCGTGGCGACGTATATGGATCTTTGGCGATGGTCGCGTGGGTGTATTTTTGGAGTTGATAATGTTTGGAGTTTGCGTGTTTTTGTACAGTATAATTAAATTTTAAAACATGATACACAGGCTTCTCTCCAGTATTTAACGTAGTTTGTACATGTGTCCATACCATGAGGTAGTTTCGTAAATTACTGCAGAAACTGTCCGTAATCTGACAAATGTCAGAGAGGTTAACGTGTGATAATGCGATAGTGAGTGCCGAATGTATAATGACATTGCAGTTAAAACATGAACAGATTATTAAATGAAAACGGAATAACATGTTAATACTGAAGTTGCGTGTTTTCAATAAGTCCGGGAGACCTATAAATTATGCACACTACCTCGTGTATGACACAGAGCTGTTTAAAACAATGATCACTGATCTTAATCACAAAAATGTACTGTAGATAAAAAGTTAGTCACCTTATGTAGCTGTAAACAACTCAAGAAACAGCAGACATGGATAAAATTCAATTATGTGAAAGCTTGATGAAGTGGGTAAGTACCGCAAGCGAGTATGTTTACAATTTTCTGATACTTGAATTGCCAGAAACAAAAGCACTGACAGCCGAAGTTCTGACAATAACGTTAGTGATACAGACCAGTCGATAGTGCGAAAGGATAAAAATGTCATTAGCTGAAACGTGGTGCTGGAAGTAACATGTTTCCGTGGAACACCACTGTCGTTAGTCACGCCGTTTTGTGCAGTTACTACAGTACTGGTTTCGTGTAATCCTGTTCAAACACTTATTAAAGCAGATAGATCACAACTGTCATTCCAAGAACATTGAAACCGAATACCCCATGGTCTGTTATTTGAGAGGCATTGAGATTTGAATGAAGCGAACACTGCTGTTTTGTAGAATAAAAGCCACATTACAGGGGTCTCTTTTTTAATGAATTCTGCAGAATTGAAAGTTTCTTTGCAGATAACACAAATAAGTTACAGCTAGGACAAAAACAGCTGTGAAATTCATGTGTGCAGCAAAGTAAGAAAGTGGCATCAACAGGATCTCAACAAGGAAACCATTCCTATTTTGTAGCTCACGTTTGTTGAAGACATCTTAGAAACTGTTATCAATACACAGATGGAAAAAAATACATAATTTGTAGGCATCCTTTTTTTTTCACAAGTTCAACAGAATATTTGGTTCTTTCCTGTATTTCTACTGCAAAGATAACTATCGTGTTATCATGCATTTGCTGTGTCAAGTGAATGCGTAGTAACCAAAAAAGTTGGGAAATTTTCACTGCACAAGTTTCGCATGCATTTCTCACCCGACACTAGCTCTTATGTGTGTGAGAAATAGTTAATATGGCCCAGTTTTTCTTAGTGTAAGGGGATCATTTAATATAATGTGCATTAGCTATCATACCTTGCCAGTAGGACCCTCATGGAATCTTGATTGTGCTGACAGATTGATCTGTAGCGCAGCTGGAGGTCAAGATTAATTTGGAAGGTGATAATTTGGTTGAGAGTTGGCGAAACCAATGACTATGGATGCAGAATACAGGTTGTGGCAACTAATTGACCCAAAATACAGCCTAATGTTTACATTCATGCAACATTTAATGTTTCTTGCCATATTTTGCACATTTTCCATTATAAAAATTGCAAATGAAATGTAAAATGAGATAAGTCACTGACAAGGAGTTTGAATGATGTTGTGTAAATATATAGCACATAAATTATGAAGGGTGCAAAGGTGTCTGCTATGCAACTTTTACCATATATCTGTTTAAAAAGGTTGTTGATATATGCAGTACCTCATAAGTACTGCATACTACACAATTAAAGATTACCTAGAGGACTCAGAGTAGGGTTTAGTAATGAAAGTCAAAAACTACACCACCTTGTCACATTACAATACGCAATCACATTGTAATGCTTTTACAACCAACTGTGCCAAGATGTGTAGTGTATGACAGTAATGTCTTGTCATTCTCCTGAGCTCAATGTGGTGCTCATCTGGGATGATGCTGAATCCCCATAGCAGTATTATAATAATGTTAATGCTGAAGACATTTTGTTCACATTCACAAAAGCACAGTTTATGGTTAACATTAGTAAGGACTTGAAGGAGAAGTTTCCAGACTTGCCTTGTTATTCCTCATGGTCTGGGAAGCAGTCAGGAGCAGTTTTGGTGGAGGTGGAAATCTACAAGTAGGACCTAAGTACTGTTACCTGCATTTTTTCCTCCACAGTGTCAACTCACAACATTCATTGTATAAAGTTTCTGAGAGACATCTGATTATTAATAAACTTAGTACATTATACTGAAACATCCTTCAAGGAGGCCACAAAGCATGATTTATAATAAGATTTGAATAAGAAAAATGTTGAACTGTTGCCTAATGTACGTTTTCTCAGCTAGTCACTGTGTGTATGGGTTTGAGTTGCACCATATCTCCGTTGTTAACCAGAGACTGTTAGATGTGACTATACAACAAATTTACTTTCACAGACAGTGTGAAACAAGTGTCATTTTACTGTGTGTTGTAATATATTTACCATTCATTTACACATAATATCTTTAGCTCTGTAGAGAGTGCTTTGTTGGGAAACTTGGTGTTTTGAGGTGATTCTTTCCAGTCCATAATGACCCCTGTGGCAATTGTAACCAATAAAATAGTATGATTGAAGATGGTATATTAATTACTTGTGCTATTAAGTCAGTATCATGCAAAACAGGTTATCCAGTACACTTTGGTAAATTCGGAAATTGCTAATAAATATCAGAGTCTCTGCTGAAATTGATAGACTGCTATTAACTATCCAGCAGAAGGTCCTCAGGATTCTTCCCTTGCTCATCATCACTGGTGTTCCCCCTGTTTGAGCCACTAAGAATGCAAAAGGAATATATGCAGTCCCTATGAGTGGCAATGTCACTTGAGTTCTCCAGTAAAGCAGACTTCATGTTCACAAGGTGTTAGATCTGGACTAAGCTTCTGCCCTTGTTGCTGATGTGTGACAAGTGTGCGGATGTTACTGTAGGATAGTCAGAGAGGGAGTAGTACATGTAGACTGTGGGTTGGAGTTTCATCTGGGTTACTGTAGTGGAAAAGTGAGTAGGAAACTCAGCAAGGCCCTCCCACAGAACTGTAGGCTCTGCAAACAAGACGAGAACTGGGGCACTGATGAGCACACTGCCATGTGTTCCTAACCTCAACAACAGTTATAACAGAGGAACTTGTCAATTTTACAATCACCTAACTCTATACTATTCCTTGTTGACATGGGAAATGAGTATTACTGATTGTCACTTCCCAGTAAGGTCTTTGAGATGCACACAAAGCACAACACTGTCTAAATGAGTGTGCTATATACTAGTTTTTCAAAAGAATTTTGTATCCAAAGAACTCTCCTATTATTGGTTGAGTACTAGCTTGATACTTTCTCGAGCTGTTTATTGTTTGTACAGTTCTTTCAGCTGTGCTCATTAGATCATAGAAAATGTTATGAAAGCAGAAAATGAGCACTTGGTGTAAAATCTGACAGCTGACTGTCAGTATAAAGAACTGTAATTTAATGCACACGGTGAACAAGGATCGTCATTTGATAATGCACACAATGATCAGTAACAACCTATGGGTATCTGGGAGTACCTATTCAAAACATTTCAAGATGGCATCACCATGTATATAGTTGTGAAGAAGAGAAATGCCTGGATGAAATTTTTTGGATATTTCACAAGGGATTGTAATACATCCATGTAATAGGTTGCTTCCAAACCCCACATTTGACCAATTATTGGCTACTGTTTATCGATCTGAGTACTGTACTAAGTTCAAATAATAGAAGAAATAGTGAAGGTTAAAAGGAGATCAGTAAAATTCATTGTGTGTGTCACAGAATCGGAACCAACTCCACAGTAAGCAGTAACAGAGTCTATGCATCGTGATGAGTCTAACATTTTGTGATCTCACTTTTCATTTTGGGTCATGAAATATTATTTCCTTCCATGAACGTCGTGCTTAATGACAAAACTAGGATAATCGGGGCTTATGAAGCGTTCTTCTTGTGTACTGTCCCTAAATGGAGCTGCAAGGGAAGAGAAGTGTTGTGGTACACTATGAACCGTACACCTACGATGACTTATGAAGTGCACACAAGGCTGGTCCAAAAACATTTTTGCACGTAAGTGACTTACTATTTTGTGCCCCCTTCCCCTGTTTTCCTTTGTATATTTTCACCATTTTCACAACTAATTGTGATATGCACAGTATACAAATCTTACACTCAAGCTATCCTCACCCCATTCAACTTGGCGCCTGAAGCAGACGCTAATAATTGTGATACATCCTGTATAGAAATGTTGCAGTTGTGGTATCTCTGGCACCCCTCTCAGTTTGGTGCCATAAGCGGTGGCTTTTGTCGGTTTGGCCTTAAACCAGCCCTGAGTGCACATGTAGAAATCACTCAATCTTAAAGTAATTGATGTACTACTTAGGTGATGTGGGGTGCAGATTTGCAGTCTCCAGAGAGATATAATGTTAACTGGTCCATACGGAGTGTTGTCTGTTTGAAGTATCGTGGAAATAGGTCCAGGTTTGTTAAAACAAAAATATTTTCTTTCACACGTGTGGACTTGGGGGTTGTATCAACACACAAACAACAAAGACAATGAGATAGGACATGTTTTCAGCAGCAAACCTGCTCTTATAAAAATAAATGTGTTCATATAAAAAATTATGCAGTATCCAGTCAGTTCAGAAGTCATCTTATCAATACAGATCTTTTGTTTCAAACTGGAAGAAGGACCCGTAGAACCTGGATATCATTGGGAGGCTTGAAAAGTGCTGTCCACCTCATTTTAACTGATAGTATGAAAATATGAAGGTCTGTACTTGCTTTGTGGCACTAACTCAAAGAGTAATCAAGAGCTGCAACTGACACATTTATAAGTACATGTTAATCACATACTTGTAATATACTGTAAATGCAAATACAACATAGCATAAAATAAATGGTCCATAGCAAATACTGAAATATATATGAACACAACTTTTTTGAAACTCGACAATTTTCACTGTTGACTCTCATATAAAATCACTGATAGATCTTTTGATTTAAATTAATCACCTAAAAAGATGAATTATTTCATTTAGAAATTGTTTTATTCATAGAATTTTGCAGTAGGAACAGTATTATGCCCCAAATATTGCTCTACATTTTTTGATGAAACCAAGAAAGGTTAGTTTGCTTTAGACATGACACACAGACAAGAGTTGTTGTTCCAGCTGGTTGTAGTAGGAAGGAACTGTAACACCTGTAGTAAAGTATGGAAAATAGCTTCTAACAATTCAAAGTCATTGCACAGCAACTGCAGAACATAGTGGAGGTGATTTGTCGTCATCTTCATAATCTATTTCAGCTTGTTGTTTCACAAGAACTGCACATCTCACTAACATTTATTGATGCGTGGAAGTCAGGACGTCATTGGCACAAGAAACAAAGTGTCAAAATGTTACACTTGCTGCAATATCTGATAGTATTTCATTCTCATTAGTGGAAATCACATCCTTCTACAACAATGGACATATATACAACTGGAATTTGCCAAGAAATTCAATGCAGTATGTTAGGTTACAACATTCCAGACAGAAATAAACATCCACATTGTTGTGCTACTTAGGGTAATCTTTGTAAGCACTACCTGAATTCAGTTGCTGTATTTTAAAATCGGAGCACAGTTTCTCGACCACTGTTGGGCGTGTCTGTGAAACATTGTGTCTTGAAGGACTGGTATCTTTCCTTAACTACCCAGATAACAAGAGTGGGTATAAATACATTGCAGCACAGGATGTGCTACATTCTGATAGAAGGATGGCTGTTGAGATACAACAGTTGTTAGTGGGCAAATTCTGGGACACTTGTCACATCAGCTGACTAAGGTCCTTCTACATATTTGGTCTACAGATCCCTAGCATTTCAGGTGAGAAATCGGTTCACAATTTACAAACAAAGGACACTTAGTCGGACTGGTGTACATCTGGGGGGAAAAACACTCAACCAAATAAGAGCTTGGGTAGCTAGTCCTACCTACCAAGCTTCCGTTGGTGAGGTTAAGAAAACGCATCCTATATTGCATGACATGTTTATAATTATATAAAATATGAAGAAATACCCTTTTGAAAACTTTTCACCTTTGTGTATAAGCAGAGGTTTATGTAATTTTGGTAGGTGCACTGAAAACAACCGTAAGAAATGGCACTCTTCTTATTCAGATTACTAGAACTTATCAAGTAGAAAATTTAATAAAGAACAATAATTACCCAGTTAAAGTTGAGCTGTACCCAACATTTGAAACCAATAAAGATGTTATGGTAAGCCATGTTTATATATGTAAATGGAGCAGACTTCCTGATAGATTGGAAACTAGAAAATGTCACAGTGTACACAACTTGATAAAAAAGGTTGAGTGCGTGCTAGAGAAAAAGTATATTAAAGCCTGTTTCATTGAAATCATCTGTGTTGTTTCAAAGGCCAACAGTTTTGTTGTAGGCCTACTACATTGGCGTGTGTGTAAGGAACACACAGCATGTAAAAAGTGTGGTAAGACAATCCCTGAACTGGAAATGTCATTTTTCATTCTCACTTTCATACTTTAAGTAACCAGAGAAACACCATGCCTGGATTCAGGAAACCTCTAAGTTCACTGAAGAGAATTAAAGTAACATAGCAGATACTGTATGTTGAAGTTAAAATTTTCTAGGAAATGCAGCCATCTAGCTTTATTGCATTATTTACATCTAAACTCATGAATCTAGCTGTGTGAAGCATTGGCACAACACAAACAGAAATGGAAATTCCAGATGCCCATGTGAGGCTAATAATAATAATAATAATAATAATAATAATAAACAAAATATTGTACACTATACAGCTAATTGACTGGGACAGTGATCATAAGTGGGAAGAGCACCTGGCAGAGGTGATCCACAAAGCTACTATTGTGTTTGTACCAAAATAAAATTTTTGCTAAGGGTAAATGTTTGCTATACAGTTAATTGACTGGTGTAGTGCTTATGAATGGGTAGACCTCCTGGCAGAGGTGACTGCTGGCTATTTTAGAAGACAGCTTATTCGGTGGTGTAACAATGATTGTCAAGTTAATGGTCAAAGAGGCCTCACTGTGAAGAACCAGAAGTAAACCATCTGCAGATAATATAGAAGTGTATTCATATTCAATCTCAAGAGCTCAATCTAGAAATTTATTATTATTATTATTATTATTATTATCTTTACTTTCTCAGACGTTAAGTCTGGTGAGGAATGGAGTGACGCGGACCTTTATCAAGCGTCACTTCCTTTTTGCTGTACGGTATATGTTATATTGCATTTAGGAACTTTCGGGTAATTGAACATGTATCAATAATTACGGATTTCTGTAATTGTATATATATGTTTGGATGTAGCTGTATTGCATTGATGTATTGGTGGATATTGTGTGGTATGACTCCTGTAGTTGATAGTATAATTGGTATGATGTCAACTTTATCCTGATGCCACATGTCTTTGACTTCCTCAGCCAGTTGGATGTATTTTTCAATTTTTTCTCCTGTTTTCTTTTGTATATTTGTTGTATTGGGTATGGATATTTCGATTAGTTGTGTTAATTTCTTCTTTTTATTGGTGAGTATGATGTCAGGTTTGTTATGTGGCGTTGTTTTATCTGTTATAATGGTTCTGTTCCAGTATAATTTGTATTCATCATTCTCCAGTACATTTTGTGGTGCATACTTGTATGTAGGAACGTGTTGTTTTATAAGTTTATGTTGTAAGGCAAGCTGTTGATGTATTATTTTTGCGACATTGTCATGTCTTCTGGGGTATTCTGTATTTGCTAGTATTGTACATCCGCTTGTGATGTGATCTACTGTTTCTATTTGTTGTTTACAAAGTCTGCATTTATCTGTTGTGGTATTGGGATCTTTAATAATATGCTTGCTGAAATACCTGGTGTTTATTGTTTGATCCTGTATTGCAATCATGAATCCTTCTGTCTCACTGTATATATTTCCTTTTCTTAGCCATGTGTTGGATGCGTCTTGATCGATGTGTGGCTGTGTTAGATGATATGGGTGCTTGCCATGAAGTGTTTTCTTTTTCCAATTTGCTTTCTTCGTATCTGTTGATGTTATGTGATCTAAAGGGTTGTAGAAGTGGTTATGAAATTGCAGTGGTGTAGCCGATGTATTTATATGAGTGATTGCCTTGTGTATTTTGCTAGTTTCTGCTCGTTCTAGAAAGAATTTTCTTAAATTGTCTACCTGTCCATAATGTAGGTTTTTTATGTCGATAAATCCCCTTCCTCCTTCCTTTCTGCTTAATGTGAATCTTTCTGTTGCTGAATGTATGTGATGTATTCTATATTTGTGGCATTGTGATCGTGTAAGTGTATTGAGTGCTTCTAGGTCTGTGTTACTCCATTTCACTACTCCAAATGAGTAGGTCAATATTGGTATGGCATAAGTATTTATAGCTTTTGTCTTGTTTCTTGCTGTCAGTTCTGTTTTCAGTATTTTTGTTAGTCTTTGTCTATATTTTTCTTTTAGTTCTTCTTTAATATTTGTATTATCTATTCCTATTTTTTGCCTGTATCCTAGATATTTATAGGCATCCGTTTTTTCCATCGCTTCTATGCAGTCGCTGTTATCCAATATGTAATCTTCTTGTTTAGTGTGTTTTCCCTTGACTATGCTATTTTTCTTACATTTGTCTGTTCCAAAAGCCATACTTATATCATTGCTGAATCCTTCTGTTATCTTTAGTAATTGGTTGAGTTGCTGATTGGTTGCTGCCAGTAGTTTTAGATCATCCATGTATAGCAAATGTGTGATTTTGTGTGGGTATGTTCCAGTAATATTGTATCCATAATTTGTATTGTTTAGCATGTTGGATAGTGGGTTCAGAGCAAGGCAGAACCAGAAAGGACTTAATGAGTCTCCTTGGTATATTCCACGCTTAATCTGTATTGGCTGTGATGTGATATTATTAGAGTTTGTTTGGATATTAAGTGTGGTTTTCCAGTTTTTCATAACTATGTTTAGGAACTGCATCAATTTAGGATCTACTTTGTATATTTCCAATATCTGTAGTAACCATGAGTGGGGTACACTATCAAAAGCTTTTTGGTAATCAATGTATGCGTAGTGTAGTGACCTTTGTTTAGTTTTAGCTTGATATGTCACCTCTGCATCTATTATCAGTTGCTCTTTACATCCTCGTGCTCCTTTGCAACAGCCTTTTTGTTCTTCATTTATAATTTTGTTCTGTGTTGTATGTGTCATTAATTTCTGTGTAATGACTGAAGTTAATATTTTGTAGATTGTTGGTAGGCATGTTATGGGGCGATATTTAGCTGGGTTTGCTGTGTCTGCTTGATCTTTAGGTTTCAGATAGGTTATTCCATGTGTAAGTGTATCAGGGAATGTGTATGGGTCTGCAATGTAACTGTTAAATAATTTAGTTAGATGTGAATGTGTTGAGGTGAACTTCTTTAGCCAGAAATTTGCTATTTTATCATTTCCAGGGGCTTTCCAGTTGTGCGTAGAATTAATTGCTCGGGTGACTTCATGTTGCAAAATTATCACTTCAGGCATTTGTGGTATCATCTTGTATGAGTCTGTTTCTGCTTGTATCCACCGTGCATGCCTGTTATGTTGTACCGGGTTTGACCATATGTTGCTCCAGAAGTGTTCCATGTCTGTTATGTTTGGTGGATTGTCTATTTTAATGTGTGTGTTATCTATTGTCTGGTAAAATTTCTTTTGGTTTGTGTTGAATGTTTGGTTTTGTTTCCTTCTATTTTCACTTTTTTTGTATCTTCTAAGTCGTTTGGCCAATGCTTGTAACTTCTGCTTCTTTTCATCTAATTGCTCCATTGCTTCTTGTTGTGAGATTTTACCTAACCTTTTTCGTTTTTTGTCTGATATTTCATTTCTTATAAATTGTGTTAGCTGTCCGATGTCTTTTCTCAGTTTTTCTATTCTGATCTGTAGCCTGTGTTGCCATGCTGGTTTTGTGGGTTTCTTCTGTGTGTTGGTTGGTTCTGATCTCTGCCTAGTGTGTATATTTAGTGTAGTGAGTGCTCCTACATAAACCAGTAGTTGTAACTCTTCCATTGTTGTATTTTCATTTATTTTGTTGTGTATGATTGTGTTGATAGTTGTTATTGTTGTTTCGACTTGTGGGTTATTTGGTGGTCTATGCAAGAATGGTCTAATGTCTGTATTTGTGTCTTTGTATTCTATATATGTCAGCTGAAATTTCTCTTCTATATCTAACATGTGTGTCACTTCGTGTTCTATTTGTGCTTGTTCTGGTGGCTGTCTTAAGATGTCGTTTTCCTCTGATTGTTTAATTGATGTGTGTTGTTCTTTGTTTGTTTGCTCTGGGATGTTTGAGTCCATTACTGTATTTTCTTCTTCTTCTTCTGATTGCACATTATTTTGTTCTAGTATTTGTTGTACTTGTTGTTTGATGTTTTCTAATTCTGACTGGGGTATCCTGTTATTTTTGATTATTACACGGATCTGATCAGCTAGTCGTTGTTCTGTTAAAAATTTTAATTCTGGGTATCTGGTAATAAATGTTGTGTGTACTTGTGATCTGTATCCAGTTGTGTTGGTTCCTAGGTTTGTTGCTTGGTAATAACAGAACATGAGGTGTCGATTAACTTCATCTGACCATCTCATCCTCTGTCTTTGTTTTCCTTCTAGGGTGGTTGCAGGAAGCATATCCTGCAAAACACCTCTATTTGGATTTAAATCATTTTCCAGTTGGCTAGCAGTGTCGTTACCATTGTGGGCGGGCATAGGGTTCAAGCGTCGTCCCCGACCATGACGGCGCTTGTCCGAGGCTTCTTTAGTTCTGTCCTGAACCAAGTAATCACACTAAAAGGGGGGTTAGCCCTATTAGTGGTTTGTTCTTTTCGTCGCCTTTTACGACTGGCAGAACATACCGGAGGCCTATTCTTTTCCCGGGCCTCCACGGGGTTATTATTATTATTTCTTTACTTTCTCAGACGTTAAGTCTGGTTGAGAATGGAAAGTGACGCGGACCTTGATCAAGCGTCACTTCCTATTAACTGTACGGTATGTGTTATATTGCATTTAGGAACTTTCGGGTAATTGAACATGTATCAATAATTACGGATTTCTGTAGTTGTATATATATGTTTGGATGTAGCTGTATTGCACTGATGTACTGGTGGATATTGTGTGGTATGACTCCTGTAGTTGATAGTATAATTGGTATGATGTCAACTTTATCCTGATGCCACATGTCTTTGACTTCCTCAGCCAGTTGGATGTATTTTTCAATTTTTTCTCCTGTTTTCTTTTGTATATTTGTTGTATTGGGTATGGATATTTCGATTAGTTGTGTTAATTTCTTCTTTTTATTGGTGAGTATGATGTCAGGTTTGTTATGTGGCGTTGTTTTATCTGTTATAATGGTTCTGTTCCAGTATAATTTGTATTCATCATTCTCCAGTACATTTTGTGGTGCATACTTGTATGTAGGAACTTGTTGTTTTAAAAGTTTATGTTGTAAGGCAAGCTGTTGATGTATTATTTTTGCGACATTGTCATGTCTTCTGGGGTATTCTGTATTTGCTAGTATTGTACATCCGCTTGTGATGTGATCTACTGTTTCTATTTGTTGTTTACAAAGTCTGCATTTATCTGTTGTGGTATTGGGATCTTTAATAATATGCTTGCTGTAATACCTGGTGTTTATTGTTTGATCCTGTATTGCAATCATGAATCCTTCTGTCTCACTGTATATATTTCCTTTTCTTAGCCATGTGTTGGATGCGTCTTGATCGATGTGTGGCTGTGTTAGATGATACGGGTGCTTGCCATGAAGTGTTTTCTTTTTCCAATTTACTTTCTTCGTTTCTGTTGATGTTATGTGATCTAAAGGGTTGTAGAGGTGGTTATGAAATTGTAGTGGTGTAGCCGATGTATTTATATGAGTGATTGCTTTGTGTATTTTGCTAGTTTCTGTTCGTTCTATAAAGAATTTTCTTAAATTGTCTACCTGTCCATAATGTAGGTTTTTTATATCGATAAATCCCCTTCCTCCTTCCTTTCTGCTTAATGTGAATCTTTCTATTGCTGAATGTATGTGATGTATTCTATATTTGTGGCATTGTGATCGTGTAAGTGTATTGAGTGCTTCTAGGTCTGTGTTACTCCATTTCACTACTCCAAATGAGTAGGTCAATATTGGTATGGCATATGTATTTATAGCTTTTGTCTTGTTTCTTGCTGTCAATTCTGTTTTCAGTATTTTTGTTAGTCTTTGTCTATATTTTTCTTTTAGTTCTTCTTTAATATTTGTATTATCTATTCCTATTTTTTGTCTGTATCCTAGATATTTATAGGCATCCGTTTTTTCCATCGCTTCTATGCAGTCGCTGTGGTTATCCAATATGTAATCTTCTTGTTTAGTGTGTTTTCCCTTGACTATGCTATTTTTCTTACATTTGTCTGTTCCAAAAGCCATACTTATATCATTGCTGAATACTTCTGTTATCTTTAGTAATTGGTTGAGTTGTTGATTTGTTGCTGCCAGTAGTTTTAGATCATCCATGTATAGCAAATGTGTGATTTTGTGTGGGTATGTTCCAGTAATATTGTATCCATAATTTGTATTGTTTAGCATGTTGGATAGTGGGTTCAGAGCAAGGCAGAACCAGAAAGGACTTAATGAGTCTCCTTGGTATATTCCACGCTTAATCTGTATTGGCTGTGATGTGATATTATTTATTATTATTATTATTATTATTATTATTATTATTTGTGTGTGAGGAGAAAGAGGCCATGATAGGAATTCCATTGTTGTATAACACCATTCTACATTATGAATAAAAGTGTGGGACTCTATAAGGAGGACTTCAGGGAAAGAATAAATATGGTCCATACTACTGTGCTGACAGATGTCACCATACTTTCCGCACCACAGGATATAGCCCAGGCACTGGCAGGATTTACACACAGTGGGATAACAAATTTTGTAAATAACCACTTGTGAGCAAATTCAGATTCTAGAGCAATAATGGAAGTGAGGCGTCAGGTTCAACTTAGTATCAAAGGCTGGACAGAAAGAATGGGTGACAACTCATAGGTCCATACTCATTATCAGACAGATTAACAGGTACTGTTTATCACCAATTTCTGCATGACACATTACCTGTACTACAGGAGAATGTTGCCCTTGCAAAAGAGACAACAGATAGCTTTCGTGAGTTAAGATCATAACCACATTATCTGCATGATAGGTGTGTTAATACCTATAGGGCATCACCTCATTTCGATTGCTTTGTTTCCATATGCTTTCGGTGTCCTACAAGTTTCCCCTAGAAATCGGAAGCAGTGAATCATCTAGAGACTGAGTGTGGATATATAAAGGAGAATGTAATCCTGTAACATACAGAACTTTTATTCTACATAGTTATCCTCCTGTCTATTACTTAAAAATAAATAGTATTTATAGGAAGATTGAAATTGTCATTGTTTAATTCAGGTTTTATTAGAAAATTGTTGATTTTTAACATGAAACAGGGACATAGTAGTAAAAAAATAAAATGCAGTTTCCTCAGAAAAATGTAAACTTAACCAAAAAACCTGCTAAACAAAAACATTCAGACATCACTTCAATACTTCCTCAAGCCTATGTAAAACAAATGTCTGTTATTGCTAAGCAAATTTTGCATTATAATAGGAAATTCTTGCCTTTGATCATGATGAAGTTAGTTTTTTTTACTTATAAAATGCAATTTGTATTTTGTAAGGATATAAAATACACAATGGACTAACACTGAGTGATTTGGGGTTCAAATTATGTGCAAAACAAAGAAACAAAAAATTAAGTGAAGTCGTAGGCTCCCAGTTCCTCTCTCACACATTGATTTATGTTGCTTTCACTACCAATACTACCAGTGATCCTACCATTTACCGCATCATTTATATACTATGTCAAAACTACTGAACTGTAGTTTTGGTAGGGCACAGCTCTAATATGACCAAATCCAAGGGCAGCTATGAGTGTTTGCATGAGTTCATGAGTTCCTGAGTAGGGGAACTGAGGGATATGTAAGAATGACTGGTAACCACATTAAGCACCTCCTGTAGTGTCAACTGACAGATGGCTGTGACAGGAAAGACTTTCCGATATCTCAACAAGTATTTGTGGACATATGTCTGTGGTACTTATTCCCTATTTTTGTCAAGTAATATCTGTTGTAAGAGTATGGGAGACATTTTTTAAACATCCTGTATAGCTTAAAGAGCAGAGGGTCAATAAATAAAGCTTAAATGGAAGACATGATTTCTCTCTAGAAGTTACCTAGTAAGGTAGTGCAATAGTTACGATAGTGCTCTCATATTAGGGAGGAGTGATATTCGAATACCTGTATGGCCATCCAAATTCGAATTTTTTACTTTTTCAGAATTATTTAAGCTGACTTCTAATGTGGTTCCTTCAACATCGCCACAGGCAGTATAAGTTTTTCACAATTATTCAGTATGAACTAATGATGCTTTGCTAATGACCGGGATGTCAAAAAGATACTGAAAACCTTAACCACTTTTCTTCTTTTTTGTAGTAAATAATTTTTGACACTATTTTTTAAGTTTAACGTGTATGTTCTGCTGTATTTACCGTAGGAAACTGGAACTTCTCTGTCAAAGGGTTATGACTGAATTTGTGCACTTAAGCACCATGGTTAAGTTTCTAATAATTGAAGCTAATGTTTCACCACATAAAAATTTTAATATGTGGTTAGTGTAAAATATTATCCTAATGGAATGATTTCTCTGAAAATGCGACCACTAATCACAAGTATTTTATTATTTTAAATGCACTTAACAGCTGTAGATTCTATTACAAGCTGAAAAATTGTAGTAACTGTGTAAGTTGAAAAACTGACTGGAAATTGCTGACAATTGTGGTATGACCTGACATTGATGTCTGTCAGTCTACCACAGAAATGGCTCTTGATTTATTACACAGTGCATATTTCACTGAGAACATTTCTATTTGTAATATTTGAACTTGAAACATTTATGGTACAGCATTAAATTTTATTTTTAAGAGTGCTTATAAAATTTGTTGTTTTGAAATTCATTTTGACTGAATATACTGGATATTAGCCTACCTTCTCAGAGTATTGTTACTTCTTTGAAACCACATGAATCATATCCATTTCCCATTTTAAAACGTGATTTATTATAATATTTGATCATGTGAAATACTGGTTCTCTCTCTCTCCCTCTCTCTCTCTCTCTCTCTCTCTCTCACACACACACCTCTTGGCAATATTCTGTATTGATTTTCTGCTATCTGAGCTTTTGGTTTCAGGTACATCGTTTATAATATCCATCAGGAACACTACTTGTTTTATCTCATATATGTGATGAGACTCCAGTGCCCATAGTTTGTCTGGTACTTTAACTTTGATAGGATGGTAGTCTTGGGTTTAAAGAAGAAATTTCCTCTGTTTGTGTACTTAACTGGATTTTCCCCTAAACTCATGGAAAGAGGTTTTGTGTCTCAGACAATGCAGTGGACTCCTTCGGTTTTTACCATTTTAAGTAAACAACAAAATTTTCTCATATACTGTTTTAAAGTGTTTGTCTGTGCAAAAACAGCTTTCTTTGTTTACTTCTTAACAAACTTAGGCTGCCTTAGATTATTTTATTCGTTAGGAGTACTCTTGTACTCAAGCTTTTCCTGAGTTTTATGGTGATTTAAATTGATACTTTGATTTCCCTGTTATCTGCACAGGCTGGGTTAAGCAGAGATGCAGTTTTACTGTTACAGTAGCTTTTTCCTAAATGACTACTTAGTGTTATGTACACCAATGCATGTAAATTGTGATGTTGTTTGGTGAGTCTTCATCTGAAATCTAGTGGACCAAATTAGATGTCATAATGGCACGAAATTCCTTGATACTTCCATTGTCTTGTTGCAGTCTATTTAGTAGCTGTGCTCAGATGAATACTTCTAGAATGTGTGCTATGTGTTGTAACTGTAAGATTCAATTATAAATTATGACAGTAACGAAATTTTTTTTCTTTAATTTTATCTGTACAAACATTATGGAATCAATCTACCTAGAAATCGTATGTAGTCTATGCTATAAATATGTGCCTTATAGAATCCTGCCAGAATCTGTAATATGCCACTTTTATGATTGTGGGTATTTATATAATTTAATTCAGCTTTCCCACCCATCATTCATGACTGGAACATAGATGTAGATGTGGATTTTCTGCAACTTTGATAGCTTTACTTCCACAGTGAAAATTTTTCAAAGTATATGAAATTTCACATATAACAAGAAAGTGGCTGTCATATTTTGTTTGGGTTGTAAGAAGATGCAGCTTTTGGGGTTAGAGGCAGAGAGCAGGGGAAAGGGAAGGGAACATTAAATAAATGGGGATCAGTGTAGCTACAGCAAAGCCAGTGTAACTGTGTAATTTCCTGTACTCGATCCTGATTTTTACCAATAGAAGCCTGCTGTGGCTAGAATGTCATTGTGTTTTTTTTTGTTAATATTATATTTTAGTATGCTTTAGTGTCAATGGAAAATTGTGTGTACATGCTGGTGCCACAAGTTGGAAAGGTGAAAACATTGATGCAATTCCACATATGACAGAGTGCTTATCAACTTATGGGTTGTGCTAGTACTCTGTGAACGACATTGAGCATTTTGCCGCACCAAAATATTAATAAGTCATAAAATGTAGAGGTATATTTAGCATGCCAAGCAAGATCGTAAGAGATGGAAAAGAGCCACTGTGGTACAACAACCGAGTTAGAAAACTGCCGTGGAAGCAAAGGGAACTTCACAGCAAACATAAACATAGCCAAAGCCTTGCAGACAAACAAAAATTACGCGAAGCGAAATGTAGTGTGAGGAGGGCTATGCGAGAGGCGTTCAATGAATTCGAAAGTGAATTACTATGTACTGACTTGGCAGAAAATCCTAAGAAATTTTGGTCTTATGTCAAAGCGGTAGGTGGATCAAAACAAAATGTCCAGACACTCTGTGACCAAAATGGTACTGAAACAGAGGATGACAGACTAAAGGCCGAAATACTAAATGTCTTTTACCAAAGCAGTTTCACAGAGGAAGACTGCACTGTAGTTCCTTCTCTAGATTGTCGCACAGATGACAAAATGGTAGATATCGAAATAGACGACAGAGGGATAGAGAAACAATTAAAATCACTCAAAAGAGGAAAGGCCGCTGGACCTGATGGGATACCAGTTCGATTTTACATAGAGTATGCGAAGGAACTTGCCCCCCTTCTTGCAGCGGTGTACCATAGGTCTCTAGAAGAGCGTAGCGTTCCAAAGGATTGGAAAAGGGCACAGGTCATCCCCGTTTTCAAGAAGGGATGTCGAGCAGATGTGCAGAACTATAGACCTATTATATCTCTAACGTCGATGAGTTGTAGAATTTTGGAACACGTATTATGTTCGAGTATAATCACTTTTCTGGAGACTGGAAATCTACAATCTACTCTGTAGGAATCAGCATGGGTTTCGAAAAAGACTGTCGTGTGAAACCCAGCTCACGCTATTCGTCCACGAGACTCAGAGGGCCATAGACACGGGTTCACAGGTAGATGCCGTGTTTCTTGACTTCCGCAAGGCATTCGATACAGTTCCCCACAGTCGTTTAATGAACAAAGTAAGAGCATATGGACTATCGGACCAATTGTGTGATTGGATTGAAGAGTTCCTAGATAACAGAATGCAGCATGTCATTCTCAATGGAGAGAAGTCTTCCGAAGTAAGAGTGATTTCAGATGTGCCGCAGGGGAGTGTTGTAGGACCGTTGCTATTCACAAATGACCTTGTGGATGACATCGGAAGTTCACTGAGGCTTTTTGCAGATGATGCAGTGGTGTATCAAGAGGTTGTAACAATGGAAAATTGTACTGAAATGCAGGAGGATCTGCAGCGAATTGACACATGGTGCAGGGAATGGCAATTGAATCTCAATGTAGACAAGTGTAATGTGCTGCGAATACATAGAAAGATAGATCCCTTATCATTTACCTACAAAATAGCAGGTCAGCAACTGGAAGCAGTTAATTCCATAAATTATCTGGGAGTAGGCATTAGGAGTGATTTAAAATGGAATGATCATATAAAATTGATCGTCCATAAAGCAGATGCCAGACTGAGACTCATTGGAAGAATCCTAAGGAAATGCAATCCGAAAACAAAGGAAGTAGGTTACAGTACGCGTGTTCGCCCACTGCTTGAACACTGCTCAGCAGTGTGGGATCCGTACCAGATAGGGTTGATAGAAGAGATAGAGAAGATCCAACGGAGAGCAGCGCGCTTCGTTACAGGATCATTTAGTAATCGCGAAAGCGTTACGGAGATGATAGATAAACTCCAGTGGAAGACTCTGCAGGAGAGACGCTCAGTAGCTCGGTATGGGCTTTTGTTAAAGTTTCAAGAACATACCTTTACCGAAGAGTCAAGCAGTATATTGCTCCCTCCTACGTATATCTCGTGAAGAGACCATGAGGATAAAATCAGAGAGATTAGAGCTCACACAGAAGCATACTGACAATCCTTCTTTCCATGAACAATACGAGACTGGAATAGAAGGGAGAACCGATAGAGGTACTCAAGGTACCCTCCACCACACACCGTCAGGTGGCTTGTGGAGTATGGATGTAGATGTAGATGTTTTCTGTGAAGCAATCTAGTATCTTTGTTTGATGCAAGGAAAACAAATTGATTCAGCATTTTGAACTACCTGGAAATGTATAAACTACAGAAGATTAACTTTAGTACTTTCATTGCTTTGAACATTCTAATCCATATCACACTTTGGTGAAGGATGTAGCAATAGCAGTAAAATTTAGCTAGTTTCCAGTAAACAACAGATTAACATTCTTCATAGACTTTCTCCAAAAGTGTTTTAGCTTAAAAATCTCAAAGATTTAAGAAGTTGTTGTTTCTTGCCGACAGCTACAAACCTTCGATGTTGACGCACCACATTCAACAGTGGAAGAAGTCAGTGATGGTGTTGCAATGGCTCAAGCATTGGCACAGATGTAAGTATGAGTATCAGTTTCATAACCCCTCATTTTATTGTGTTGTTTACCAAATGAATCTTGTAGTTAACATTATTTCATGCAAATGCGCCAAAGGTAACCATTATATTACATCTGCAGTAGGAAGAATTATTGATTTTAACTGACATATGCACTTCCCTTGCCACATTTTTATCTGTGAACATGAAGGCTAATCTCAGGAGCTAGTATAGGGATGTTAATGTGGTTTTCACTGATAGCTAGACTCATTCAAAAGGAAGGTTTGTGTGTATAATTTACAAAGTGTGCTTTTTAAGTGAGTACTATTCAGAAATGAAAAAAGTAGAAATAAAAATAAAACAAATAAACTTTTCACACCAATTTTATTTTTACATTAAAGCCTGTACTTTGATGTAGTTTTTACGTAATTCCCACAATATTGAGGCACTTATCGTGTCATGCAACAAGCTTTTGAATACCATCCTAACAGAAATCTGCTGTTCAATGAAGCAACAGTTGCATAAAGCACGCATCTTGACACTTAAGGCAACTCGTCACATAATGTCAAAGTTGTAAAGTGTCTGATCTCTCTCACTTTTTCATCAACTTTCTGCACCAAATCGTCAGTAATGACTGAAGGCTGCCCACTTTGTTCCTCATCATGCACATTCGTATGGCCATCTTTGAAAGCTCTCAGCCATTACCATACCATTTCATCACTCTTAACATTTTCTCCATACGCTTCACTGATCTGATGATGAATTTCTGTTACCAAAGCCTTCAGCACTAAGAAAATAAATCACAGCGTGTATTTCACAGTCAGTGGGCTTCTCAATCAAAGGAGGCATCTCAGGTACTCACAAACAAATGTAAACATGCAGAATATTGGTGGGAATTATGTAGAGAAATAGATTAAAATAAGAAATATCTACTTGTTTTATTTTTATTTCAAAATGGTACTTAGTTTAAAAAAAAAAAAAAAACACTGTTTGTCTTACTGCTACAACAGACAAGTTATCCAGCCATAAATACATAATGATACTTGTGTGAAGCAGGGGCAAGTCAGTAGTTGTACATTATAAAAATAGGTGATTCCTTTTTTTACTTTTTGAAGAAAAGATATAGAAGACAAACAGTACTATGCAAAAATCTTGAGATGTAGTTGGTGTTCAGTATCTTTAGATCCATTTAAAATCAAAATGGCCTTCCAGATCTCACAATTTGTTAAATTCAACTGACTTACTTTTTATATCAAATAAAAAATGCCTTAGTTGTTGCTGTGTAGGCTCATCCTTTATTTGTAGGTTTCTGAAAACCAACAGAGGTACTACAGGGAAAAGAAATTCGTGCATAGTCCATAAAATTATGATTCAGACGTTGTGCGACTCCATGTGACAGATCTAGCCACTGAGTCTGCAGCCAACTGGCATTTGTGCATTATTTACTGATGTTTGATGGAGAGAAAATTACAGGGATTATGAGAGCTCAGAGGACCATTGTCTTGTGATGTGTGTGAGGCCCAATAGTTTACTTGCATTGGTGTCAACATCAGGAAATGATTAAATTTAGCAAGATTGTGGAAAACATTACAACGGTGATAACAGAAGTGAGTGCCTGGTTGAGTATTACATATCAAGATATGCAGCTCTATATGAAGCAGCTGGCAACCAAATACAGCACTGTTTAATCCAGCAACATGTGTTTGTTGACCATGTTCCACTACAGTCATCCTGATGAAGGCTGCCTGCAATAGCAGCAGCCAAAATGTTGGTAGTATATCACACATGATGCGGTCACACCCCCAAAAGGATTTTATTGCAATGGACAGCTGATGCCTGAGAGAAGCTCAGTTCATTTGATAAGCCACCATTTTTCTCCACTCTACCATTGGGCTTGTGTGCATTTGATACTGGGCATGTGTGGTTGTGGGGCCATTGTGAATAGTGGCAGTTATATGATATGGGAAATGTTGTCATGGCATGGACATGGATCGCTTGTGCCTGTTGTGGAATGCATGATTGTTTTCAGTGTTGCGATATCTGCATGTGCCTGCTATATTCACAATCTTCAACTTATAGACATTTCCAATTTTAGATGTATTTTTTCAAATAAACCTTTTTTTTTAAGTTTTAACATTCAAAATGTAATAAATGTCTGATCTTACTGCATTTCGATTTGGTAGTATGAAACAGTATTGACTTAAGTTCCCCTGACCACATCAAGATTGCTCTCCATTGAGACTAAATTTTGTGACAATCAGAATTTTTAGAACAGTCGGAGAGTCACATCTGCTTAAATTTATTCATGAAAAAATCTCTGTGTCCTAGTGCCCTGTGTAAATTAAGTTTGGCATAATAATCAGCCATTTGGCATCTATTGCTGGATAAAGGCCTTCTTTATTTTGTGTCCATTACTGCCATAATTACGTCTTCCACTACAGTCTGTTCCCTGATACATTTGTTTATTTTCCTGCCTCCCCTGAAAATTCCCAACATAAATCTCTCCATTGATCACTGAGCAACCCTCAGTATTTGAAAGATTTTTTGCATTGTACCTCCATCTCTCAGTGTCATAAGTAAGAATTGGTGGTGACACACACTGATCGTAAATTTTCCACTCGTGTCACATTGGTATGTGCTCACAAACTTGCTGTATTAAGTTTTTGCATTCATTATTGAAGTTACTTGCACTAAGAAAAAATAAAATGGGGATCTGGGGTGGTCCCTTTTTTAAATAGCTTTTTAATGGTTTTCAGCCTTATCTTCAGGTGGGGACAGAGATTAACATTTCTATTTCTGCTGCTTGTGGCCAGTCATCTGCTTTGCTTTTTGTTTTGAAATCGTTCCATCAAGGTGCATTGTTGAGGGTATTAAGAAGGTATGATGCAGATGCACTAAGTTACTGACTGCATTAAGAAAGCGAAGTTGTCCAAAGAGTATATGGAACAAAGAGGCAGTGCCTTGTGTGTCAAAGAATGTTGAATAACAACACAAAGATACAGATAACATGTCAAAGATTTGTATCAACCCTATACACCGAATCAAAAATACAGATAATTTATACAGAGATGTTTTCATTATTATAGGGTTTTTAAATTAACAAAGTATTTTTTAAAGTCATAACATAGTTTTGACAAATTTAAACTATTGATGAGTCAGTTTAATATATTTAATTTCTGTTATTAGAGATGAAGATGCAGTAATAAGTTATTTTATATCATTTAGTACGCCACCAAAACTTTTCAAAAAGTTCATGAGTAGTGTCTTATCTGTGTTATTTAAATAGTCTACCTATGTTTGGTCTTGTGTATGAATGTTTCTATCTCAACTGGTTCATTTTCTGGCTTCTGTTCAGATTATGTAGTATAACTACACTGAAGAGCCAAAGAAACTGGTACACCTGCCTAATGTCATGTAGAGCCCATGCGAGCACGTAGAAGTGCCGCAACATGATGTGGCATGGACTCGACTAACATCTGAAGTTGTGCTGGAGGGAACTGTCACCATGAATCCTGCAGGGCTGTCCATAAGTCCGTAACAGTGCAAAGGAGTGGAGATCTCTTCTGAACAGCACATTGCAGGGCATCCCAGATATGCTCAATAATGTTCATGTCTGGGAAATTTGGTGGTCAGCAGAAGAGTTTAAACTCATAAGTGTGTTCCTGGAACCAGTCTGTAGCAATTCTGGATGTTTGGGGTTTCGCATTGTCCTACTGCAGTTGCCCAAGTCCATCGGAATGCACAGTGGACATGAATGGATGCTGGTGATGCTTACATACATATCACATGTCAGAGTCGTATCTATATGTATCAGGGGTCCCACATCACTCCAGCTGCACTTGCCCCACACCATTATAGAGCCTCCACCAGCTTGAACAGTCCCCTGCTGTCATGGGGGGTCCATGGATTCATGAGGTTGTCTCCATACCCGTACACATCCAACCAAGACTCATCCGACCAGTCATCAACAGTCCAATGTCAGTGTTGAGGGGCCCAGGCGAGATGTAAAGCTTTGTGTCGTGCAGTCATCAAGGTTACATGAGTGGGCGTTTGGCTCCAAAAGCCCATATCAATGAGGTTTCATTGAATGATTCACATGCTGACTCTTATTGATGCCCAGCATTGAAATTTGCAACAATTTATGGAAGGGTTGCACTTCCGTCACGTTGAACGATTCTCTTCAGTCGTCATTGGTTCCATTCTTGCAGGATCTCTTTCCGGCCGCAGCAATGTTGGAGATTTGATGTTTTACTGGATTACTGATATTCACGGTTGTTGTTGTTGTGGTCTTCAGTCCTGAGACTGGTTTGATGCAGCTCTCCATGCTACTCTATCCTGTGCAAGCTTCTTCATCTCCCAGTACCTACTGCAACCTACATCCTTCTGAATCTGCTTAGTGTATTGATCTCTTGGTCTCCCTCTACAATTTTTACCCTCCACGCTGCCCTCCAATGCTAAATTTGTGATCCCTTGATGCCTCAAAACATGTCCTACCAACCGATCCCTTCTTCTAGTCAAGTTGTGCCACAAACTTCTCTTCTCGCATTGTCCTACTGCAGTTGCCCAAGTCCATCGGAATGCACAGTGGACATGAATGGATGCTGGTGATGCTTACATACATATCACATGTCCTCTTTCTTAGTTTGCAACTAGTTTTGATGGCCTGCAGTTAATGTTGTGGTTGGAGACACAGTAGGTTGTTGTTACATGCTGCTGTCATATCTGTCAATAATACTCCGCCAGCACTGAAATCCGAGTTGTTGGTAGCTAGTGTAAGGCATTTGTCTGTGGTGCTGATGCTTCTGTTTTCACAAATTTAACTCCCATTCTTTTTAGATTATTCACGGTATGCTCGTGAAATGGTCATATGGAGATGCTGTGTCTCATTGCTTGTGCGCCCACTGTAACACCACATTCAGACTCACTTAAATCTTGATAACCTGCCATTGTAGCAGCAGTAGCCGATCTAACAACTGTACTAGACACCTGTCTTATATAGGCGTTGCCGACCGCAGTGCCGTGTTCTGCCAGTTTGCATATCTCTGAATTTGAATACACATGCCTATACCAGTTTCTCTAGTGCTTCAGTGTAGACTGTTATCTGTGTTGTCAAATGAATGCCTTGTGTCATGAATGTGAGTAGCTGTTGTGCATTTAATGGGGTGTTGTGTGTAAATTGATTGATATGTTCTTTGAATGTAGTCTTGAAGCTTCAGCCTTTCTGTCCAACAGGTACTCATTACACTTAAATTCGCGGATGCCACAGTTGCAAAATTTGTCTGTGCTTGTTATTGTCTTGTGTGGTGGTCTATTACAAAACATATTACTGGCAGTGAAAGCAGTTCTTACATTATATGTCCTAAATACATTAGCAACTCTGTGAAATGGCACAAAACTGTTTCAAACTGTTCTGAAATCTGCTTGTTGTTCTTATTTTTGTTTTTGTTGGCACAGACCTGACAGTTCCGTACCATATGTTTGATGGCAGAATCAACACTGGGCCAATAAATGTGACACCACAATAGTGCCCTTGTTTTGCACATACCACAATGAACTGTGGGCAGGGGAGTAGTAGGAGTGGGGTCACAACTCAACATTGAGAGTCATCTGTGGCTAATAAGGGGCACTGTCAGCTATGTTAATTGAATATTACATAGAAAAAAGATCTGCCATGCTGGATCTGTTCTCTTAAGTAAATGCCAGCATTGCTGCACAGCAGACAACACCCTGTGAAGCAGCTCATTGTGGCCCATTTTTGTCACTACTACATGCCATGATTGGTAATTTGTTGAGGGTGTGTTGCTGGTTAGTGTCCAAGGCAAAAAGCAATATCTTGTACCTTTCAAATTCTGTATCTGGTCCACAAGGCAGGAGTGAAAGAACATTCATGTTTGTATGCTGTGTGGTAGACTGATAGTGAATTTTGTAATTGTAATTACTAAGAAACAATGCCCTCTATTCCAGGCATTGCAGTGTCCTATCAAGAAACTTAAGAGTGGGGACCAAACAATAAAACTAGAGGCTAATGATTGATGATCAGATGAAACTTTCGCCTCTACAGATAAACATCAATTTTATTGACATACCTGATTACCATCTCCTCTTTCTTAGTTTGCAACTAGTTTTGATGGCCTGCAGTTAATGTTGTGGTTGGAGACACAGTAGGTTGTTGTTACATGCTGCTGTCATATCTGTCAATAATACTCCGCCAGCACTGAAATCCGAGTTGTTGGTAGCTAGTGTAAGGCATTTGTCTGTGGTGCTGATGCTTCTGTTTTCACAAATTTAACTCCCATTCTTTTTAGATTATTGATTGAATGAGAGTTTGAACAGCCCCCATCATAAACGTTGTATAATAATTAACTTTGCATAGAATGACTACAAGACTTTTAAGTTCTTAGGGACTGGCAAGTTGATTTATTGCGTCTACATGGTCCTGTGAGGTTCAGTATTTTATACTTGGTTCGAAAAAACTAAACTTATCGAACGGGCAATGCAGACCATAGGCTTGAAGCTTCTCAACTAATGTCTGTATGTTTTGTAAATGCTGCTGCTGTCCCCTGTTACGTTTATGTCATGTAAATTATTTTTACGAATGAAATACCATGAATCTGTGGTTCAAGGTACTTCTGAAATTTTTTGCTAGCACCTGTTGTCCTAAATGGTAATCTGTTATATTGACACATGCTGAATGAGGTGTTAATCACTAAAATTTGCTCAATTGTAGTATTGAGAAGTAACTACAAATAGTGGACAGTGAAAAGTATTTTAGAAAGATTGTGGCCCCAACCAATTTAGCTAATAACTCCTCTGGTCTAGGAATTTGATACAAATCTGTTTGACTGCACATTAACAGTAGATTTAAAATCAACACATGTTCTGATTGAAGTATCTAGTTCTGCCTTAACTTTACTGCACATGGTTAATGTTCTGATTGATCTGTTAGATTTTATTTGTGACAACTATTTTCATTGCACACTGGTTTGAATGTACTGGAGATTGTAATTTTTAACTTATCTAGTTCTGCATTAAATTCATTGCACATGGCAAATGGCACTGTAAAACTTTGGTACTGCAGATTGCTTTGATTAAAAAACTATTGCACCATCTAATGTAAGTTCAAACGGTTACTTATACCGAGCACATATTGTATCGTGTTCTTTGAACAGAATTGCGATTGAAACCAGAGTTACTTGGTGTTGAATTTTTAAACCAAAAGGCACAAAAGTGTCTAATCCAAAAATGTTAGTTGCTGTCCCACAATTTACTGCTGACAGTGGTAGCTGTCTGCATACATTTTTGTACTTAGCTTGGACTGAGATTTTGTGCAGCTCTTGATTGACAACTACAGGCAAAGGCTGCTGGTGATTGATGTTGTTGGCCATCATCTATGGCAAACTTTCTGAGGTGACCTGGCTTTCAGCATGCAGGACATGTGACTTCACAGAGTAGGCAGTGACATTTCTTATTCCTGGTGATAGTTAGGACATGTTGATGTAGATGTGGATGTAAATTTATTTGGGATTGCTTTTCTGGGCCTGAGGACAATGATGTGGGGGAAACTTTTTTGTGAGCTTCTGTTCGCTTTGTAAAGGACAACTATGAGCTAAGCATTTTTTTCTGTATGTATCTACTGACAATAGGGAGGATGAATTGCTCACTGCTGATCTAGCTACTGTATTCTTCAACCAATTACTCAGTAGTTCAGTTGATGACAGTGATAAAAGTGTGATTAATTTATTGATAAAACATTTGGGGAAATATCATCACAGGAGGGAAATGAACCAAATGTGCATTTGGTGTGAGTCCCAGAGGAATTGTCTGCTAGTTGGAAGAGGCCATCCCACAACCAATTAAGTGCACAGATTGCAGTCACTTGGAGCTCACTGGCACCAATGATGCCAGTTGCCTGGGTTCTGAGATCTTTCTCAGTTCTGGAGATTTACAGAAGTGGTGAAGACAGCTAACCCCATTCGTGAGGTTTCTGCACAGCTGTTGATTTACAAGATCATTTCGAGGACTAATCGAGGCTGTCTGATGTGGAGCCAAGTGGAGGATCTGAACCAGAGGCTTTGCTGGTTCTGTGATGAGATTGACTGTACAGTACTTGACCTGTTCTACGCAGTGGAGACTAATAGACATACCACACACTGCACACCGCAGAGACAGAGCAGAGGCATGCCAGAGAAGGAGAGCCTCCACAATTTATGTATAAAACACGTGTTTGACAGTCAGCTTCTTTCATTTTAAACCCAAATATTGACCAGTTTCAGTTGTGTGCCATCTTCAAGGATAAGTGTTAAAATGGTCTAAGCCACAACATTACATTTGTCATTACTTCAATAATGTGCAGAGCATCTCATGAACATCAATATACAACACAGGACTTTTAGAAGCAAAAACGCTGAGGTGGACATGGGCCCACTGAGTACAAACCAGCTTCTCTCACTTGCTCTGTGTAGGTGCAGAGGCACGAGTGAAGCATTTCTTATGACATAAAAATTCAAGGAATGTTAATGCTCTGTTCAGTGGCAGTTATCAGCTTTAAAAAGAGGACAATACTAACCGATGAACAAATTATGATGTTTATGTTCATATTTTATTGTGAAGATCCAGTTGAAATAAATAAATAAAATAATAATAAAGTTAGTATACTACAATTCCTCTATCACTTTTTTGACATTTATTGCATTAAGTTATTCCTTGTATAGTCCAGATGACTGGTATCATAAAGTGCTGAAAACTCAGTAGTGGCAGAGCACAGCCTGATGGAACAGCTGACACAAGCCAAGAATGCAGACGACAAGTGTGACAGAGGCAGAGGAAAATGTGCTGCTCAGACAGAGTGATGGAGGGCTGCCCCACTTGGCTGCATGCTGTGTGCATCAGCTGAATCCTTATGCAGTGCCTCATTGAAGTGTGTGCTTTATAAGTGCCAGATCCCCTCTGCTCTGCCTCTGCTGCATGCAGTGTGCGGCAAGCCATAAAGTTGTGTTTGATAAGCCAAGTGTGCACTATACTTGGTTGACTGATAATGTGTGGAATGTACAATTTTTTATACATAACTCTCTCAGAACAGGCCTGGGTAGGCTCAATGGTACAGACTGACCATTGTGTCATACTCAGCTGTTAGGCATCACTGGATGCCATTAAGGAGGCGGACCAGTAAGTGCATCAATCTCCTGACTGTTGTCAGTTTTTGTGACCAATGCTGCTACACCTCAGTCGAGTAGCTCCTCATTTAACCTCACAAGGGCTGAGTGCACCTCACTTGCCAACAGTGTTCGAAAAACCCGGACCCTGTGAGATCTCCTTGAGAGAGAGAGAGAGAGAGAGAGAGAGAGAGAGAGAGAGAGAGAGAACAGTATCAAATAAACAAATTATTTCAGCAGACCAGCTAGTAAATCCAGAGATTGAGAATCTCAAAATATTTGTTGTTATTAGACAGAGTATACACAGCAAAGTCGCAGAGCTCACATCTCTCACGGAAATCAGTCACCCCCACTTTATACTAGGAACTGAGAGTTGGTTGAAACCTGAAGCAGAGATTAGGAATGTTTATCAGAAAGATAGCCTCTGGGAGGAGTGTTTATTGTGACAAACAAATCATTATTTTTAGTGAAGTCCCAAATGAATCTGACTGAACTAATATGGCCAAAAGTAACTGGGGTTGCGGGATGTAAATTAATAATCAGAAAATCACCAGATTTAGACACACTAGTTGGAGAATCATTCAATGGTAACCTAAATTTAATAGCACCTAAATACCATGAGCATATGCTAGTAGTGGATTGTGACTTTACCTAGTGCAGTATTGACTGGGAAAACTACACATAAATTATCAGCATTATGGACAATCACTCTTTTGAAGTCCTAACTGAATGCACTTTTTGACAGCATCCTCGATCAACTAATCTGTCAACCTGTATGCAAAAGAAATATTTCGGAACTTGTAAGTGCAAATAGACCTGATCTTTTCGAGAGTGTCACGAATGAAAGGAGGATTAGCTACTCTATGTTATTATAGGGGCAAGAGTCACCAGAGGCAAGATGGTCATCTAGAAAGCTATGAGAGGCTGGCTGAACAAAAAGACAATCACTACAACTTACTTAAATGAGGAACTGAGAGCGTTTAGTTGAGATCTGACATACACAGAACAGTTGTTAAAATGATTCAGGGAAATACAGCTAGCGGTTTAAAGGCACAAATGAAATGAGAGATCACTGTGCATCCAGCTAAGTTTGAAGGTTCATGTGTCTTAGTGTGATATTACATCTTTGCATTTTGTGATCAATCTCACTGAGGAATGTTTGGATGATACTGCTTTACCTGTGATAGGGAAAGATTTCAGCTTCACACTGGCACTCAGTCATTTTCTGTTTGTTGATGTGTAAGTATTTTTAAACTACTTTGGGACTCTGCTGTGGAGGCTAGTAGAGAAGCACACCGTATGTTGATTCCAGCATGTTCACTTTAATATGAGAGTCGTCCACAAAGCAAGTTCCATTTGGCTATATAAAACAAATTTGGACAGATACAGAAGAAATATGTATTGTACAAAAGTCTACAACTGTTAAACTACTTTTCTACATAGCTTCCGAAATTTTGTAGGCACTCGTTATAGCGTGGCACTTCATAGAAGGTTGCCACCTGTGTATTCAACCATGGGGTAACATGTTCTTTCAGCTCGTCATCATCGTTGAAGTGTTGGCCACCAAGGACAGATTTTAGGTGTAAGAAGAGATGAGTCGCTAGGAGCAAGGTCTGGGCTGTACGGAGGATGATCAAACGCGTCCCAGTGAAATTGCCATAAGAGTTGTCTGATCACATTTACCGTGTGAGTTCGGGCATTATTGTGGAAAAAAACACCTTTTGACAGTAATCCTCAGTGCTTCTTGTGTATTGCATGACACAATTTCTTAATGATACAATGAAGGCTTTCACGACCGGATGGTACTGTTGATAATTCTTCCGGGTTATAAGGCCATGGTCCATGGAATTCTTCAATTCCTAACGTTTCGTCCAATACTACGTTGGACATCTTCAGAGGTATGGCTGGTCCTGCTGAGTCCTGCCGACTGACGAGTCGCGCGTCAGAGAGCGGCCTAAATACTGAGGAAAGTTGAGAAGGTTTTGAAATTTCAGTTTTTCAGTAACAATTTCATGAATTAGTGATCGTGAGATATGCGGAACTTCCATAGCAAGGGCACTAAGTGTAAATTAGCAGTTGTGCTTAATCTTCTCTTCAATTGTGTGAACTAGTTCATCAGTAACCACATCGTAGCAGAGAGAAAACTAGTCAAAGATAATTAACTATCGATAATAGTCCGTCATAGATAAAAATCACTTATCGATTCTGTAACGCCACTGTCCATATCTCGCTTAATTTCAAGGCCTCTTCTTTTCTATTAAAATTATCTTCATGTTTATAAATTTCTACAGTCATGGATAATAGTTCGTGGTAGCACTTACAACTGTAGTTTCAGAAAACTTAAATACATGGTCACCTGACTGAAGTGCATGTTCCGCAATGGCCGATTTATCTATTTTTCCCAGTCGGCAAAGACTTTTATGCTCCTTTATCCTCGTATTCACACTTCTTTTCGTAGTACCAATATAGACCTTGCCACAGGTACATGGAATTTTATACACACCGCTAGATGATAATGGTGGCCTTCTATCTTTAACAGAACGAAGTACTTGTCCAAATTTTCTGGTAGGTTTGAATACCAGTTTCACTTTGTTTCAGCAAAAGTTTGCCAATTCGATCTGTCACCCTACTAATGAAAGGTAAAGACACCGTGTTCTTCCATTGCTGTGTACCATCCTTGTCCTTTGGCGTGCTGTAATTAGGTCTTAAAACTCTATTAATTTCTTTGTTTGAGTACCCATTCTTTTCGAAGGCCTGTTTCAGATGATTCAGTTCCGTATCCAGATGTTCCGGCGTACAAATCCGTACAAAAATAGATAAATCGGCCGTTGCGGAACACGCACTTCAGTCAGGTGACCATGTAGTTAAGTTTTCTGAAACTACAGTTGTAAGTGCTACCACGAACTATTATCCACGCCTGTATAGGGAGGCTATTGAAATTTATAAACATGAAGATAATTTTAATAGAAAAGAAGAGGCCTTGAAATTAAGTGAGATATGGACAGTGACGTTACAGAATCGATAAATGATTTTTATCTATGACGGACTATTATCAATAGTTACATTTTATCTTTGACTAGTTTTATCTCTGCTACGATGTGCAAGCTAGAACACGCCCACTTTCCTCGGTATTTAGGCCACTCTCCGACGCCCGACTCGTCAGTCGGCAGGACCAGCCATACCTCTGAAGATGTCCAACGTAGTATTGGACGAAACATTAGGAATTGAAGAATTCCATGGACCACGGCCTTATAACCCGGAAGAATTATCAACAAAAATTTCTTAATGGTCTCGCAAGAACCATGTGCATTGATTGTTTGGCCTCGTGGTAAGAAATCAATCAGCTAAATGCCTTTTCTGTCCCAAAAACACTGTGCACATGACTTTTCAAGGGCTCAGGATTTGCTTAGGCTTAACCTTTGTTGGGGATGAAGTGTGCCTCCATTTCATTGATTGCCGTTTTGTTTCACTGGTGTCGTACGATAACAAGTTTCATCCCCTGTGACTATCCGAGAAAGAAAACCATCACTTTCTCCATTGTAGCATGTCAAAAACTGAAGTGCACTGTCCATCCATTGTTTTTTGTGGTGTTCAGTAAGAATTTTGGGTACCCAACATAAGCAAAGGTTTTGAAATTTCAGTTTTTCAGTAACAATTTCATGAATTAGTGATCGTGAGATATGCGGAACTTCCATAGCAAGGGCACTAAGTGTAAATTAGCAGTTGTGCTTAATCTTCTCTTCAATTGTGTGAACCAGTTCATCAGTAACCACAGACGGACATCCACTTCGTTCATCATCATGCACTTGATCACGTCCTTCATTGAACAGTCTGACCCATCTTCTAACCATTGAATCACTCATAGCATTTTGCCCATAAACCTCACAGATTTGCTGATGAATTTCCTTTGGTTTAACTTTCTTTGCATTTATAAAATGAATCACAGAACTGATTTCACATGCTGCAGCATTTTCAATTACGGCTGACATTATAAAGAAGCACTACAAAGCACACCGTTGGCAGCAGCGATCTGAAAATGGTGTACATGTCTTCTCCTTGAGTCAGAGTAACTGGCACGCATGCTCGGAACTGCAATCGTAGGTCTGCCGCGAATAGAAATAGAAACAGAACTTACTTTGTGGACGACCCTCGTATTATAGCAGCAGAGAATTCTGGATTCTTATATTATTATCTTACCCACAAACAAGGGTAATGTTAGTGGTTGTGTTGGACAAGTAGGATTATGTTCATAAGATACAGTGTATCACAGACCAGCAGTGACCTGACTGAAAGAATGGAGAGGAAGATTAACACTATCCTGAAGAAAAGTTCTCTGTTGCAGGATATATACACAGTCTTCACTCTCATTGTTCTGTCTCCCTGGGTCATATTACTTCCCAAAAATCTGTAAGGAAAGAGAGGGTCACAGCACCAGTCACAATCCCATTTGTTTTTATTACTCTTGCATATTTAGATTTCAGCTATAAATAGGTCATATTTAGTGCATTTGAGTTACAATCCAACAAGCTTGCTTCAGTACACGTCACTATACAATCTTATTGGTGTATAGGCCCTTGAGTTTGTTGGATTGTAACTTAACAGCTCATGGCAGTACATGTCACCATACAATCTTACTAGTGTATAGGCCTATACACCAGTAAGCTCATATGGCGACACGTAATGCCACGAGTTTGTTGGATTGTAACTCAACTGCTATGGCTATTTATAGCTGAAATATAGATATGAAAGAGTAATAAAAACTAATGAGATTGCAACTGATTGCTGTGTGCCTATCCTTCCTTATAGTGTACGGTCGCTGTGCGGAACAGTTCCTTATGGACTCAAAGTTGAAACATAAGTTCCTCTGAGGTATATTGTCAGTAGTATAGATGCTCAGACCTATCATGTAGCAAAACACCTTCTACTCTGCTGAATCAACTAAGAGTTCAGTGTACACATCACATTAGGAATTCAGCAAATTTCATACATCGATCAGGGTGACTGCATTTGAATCATTCTGATATTTTGTAAGTCTTGTTGTGGTCACTCTCTTCATTTCTGTTCCTCTTTCAGATTCACTGTAGTTAATTGAATTATGTTTGGTGTTCAACTAACTAACCTGTTTTGACATATGTTGACTTCCTATTACTTGTTATTCAGTCTATTGTTATTCAGTTATTCACAATAGACATATGGTTTTGTGATGTGGAGCCCTTTGTCACATATCAAGCTAATCCTTTTCTGGAAGATTTCAATGAACATGCCCTGTAGGCAGCAGCATTGTGATATGCCTGCTGTTTTTTTTATATGCAGGGTGTCCCATTTATCTGGACCACCATAAATAACTGTTTGTCCAGATGCAAATTACAAAATTTTTCAAGCAAATGTTCTTTAGCTGTCAGTTGGACATCAATCAGCATGATTGCCTTCATTGTAGCTTTGTTTTTTACAAACATATGAACAGTGGTATGACTTTTTTAAATGGCACCCTGTATTTTTTATTCGGTAATTCATTTCCTCTCCTAAAGACCTGTTCAAAAATGTATCACAGTGTCCCATTCACTGAAACACAACATTATTAATTACATAACACAACATTGACTTTGAGCCGAGGATCACAAACTTGTCCATTTGCTGGAGTTGTCAGAAAACAAATGAAAACCAAGTAAAAACATAACACCAAATTGACTTTGACTATCCTGTACCATTGCCCAGGAATGGAACATTCAAAGATGCTCTAAGTGGTGACCTGGACACTGATACACTGGTGCACTTGTTGAAGGAAATAATTATTTACTGCTTCCAGTGTTGCCTGATGATGAGAATTACAAGCAAGCACGATACATTCCTGCATGTCCTCTGGAGTTGTTGGAATATCGCGATAGACAATGTCTTTAATGCATCCCCAAAGAAAAAAGTCCAGAGGATTTAAATCAGGAGGCCTAGCAGCCCAAGTAACTGTTCCTTCTCAACCAATCCATCTGGCAGGATACCTTCAGTTCAGAAAACGACGTTATGTGCTGGACATCCATCATGTTGATATCACATAAACATTCTGGTTCTTAGCAGCACTTCATCTAGAAGAGGAGGAAGAATTTGTCTGTGGAAGTTGGCATACGCTGTCCTGTTTAGACTACCAGATGTTAACTCTCCATTGATGCTGACGTTCCACCTATGTAAGCCATCGTGGGTTGTCGCTGGACCAATAATGCATGCTCCTTGTATTTACCTGTCCTTTGTTTGAGAAGGAACGTTCACCGGTAAATTGAACATTTGAGAAGAAGTTCGGGTTGGTGAGGATTTGCTGCAGTGCCCATTCACAGAACTGTACACAATTCTGGAAATCATTCCCATGCAATTCTTGATGTAGGTGTACATGGTAAGAATGGAACTGGTGACGTGTAAGAATACGATGTACACTGGTTTTAGGAATGCCAATCTCATGTTCAAGCTGTCGTGTGCTCACATTGGATTCATAGCAGCGGAAGGGAGAACAGTAACCTTGGCAGCTTCGTCTGTGCGAGTGCTACGACGATTGCATTGTTGTGGGTTGAAACTTCCCGTTTCCTGAAGTGTCGCAACAAGGATATATTGTCAGGATATCGCTCTCTGTACAGTTCCACTGCCTGTGTAGCATTTCGCCTACCTTCAACAACAACAATAAAAGAAACGTTATGTCAACGCAGTTTGTTGGAAGGACAGCCTTTACTGTATGCCTACTCTAAGCAACAGTATTTAAAAGGACTAAACTACTGTACGAAATGTACCCGTACGTTAGAAAACAGTTTTGCAATTACTGTTCTGCTAACTTACATACCCAATAGATGAGTAGCATTTCTACCTTCTCTTCGTTGGTGTACATTCTACTCACACAACTCTTCAACTGACGATGGTTGACAGAATGACAGGTGTGCATTCTACTTATGTTGACATTTGTCCTTTGTAATGTCAGCACATGTATGTGTTCCATTACCCTGAGTACCTGCACTAAGCGCTGGGAGCGTCAATGTCAGTGTTGTGTTATGTAATTAATAATGTTGTGTTTCAGGGAATGGTACACTGTGATACATTTTTGAATAAGTCTGTAGGAGAGGAAATGAATTACCAAATAAAAAATACAGGGTGTCATTTAAAAAAGTCATACTGCTGTTCATATCTTTGTAAAAAAGAAAGCTACAACGAAGGCAATCGTGCTGATTGATGTCCCCCTGATGGGTAAAGAACATTTGCTTGAAACATTTTGTAATTTGCATCTGGACAAACAGTTATTTAGGGTGGTCAAGATAAATGGGACACCCAGTATATGACACTTTCATTAGTTGGCCTCATGGCTGTGAGTATTTGCATAAATATGTAGGACATCTTAATTCTTCAATTCATCAAAATAATCAGTTCACTGTGGAGGACCGAGCGAGATGGCGCACTGGTTAGCATACTGGACTCGCATTCGGGAGGATGACGGTTCAATCCCACGTCTGGCCATCCTGATTTAGGTTTTCCGTGATTTCCCTAAATTGCTCCAGGCAAATGCTGGGATGGTTCCTTTGAAAGGGCATGGCCGACTTCCTTCCCCGTCCTTCTCTAATCCAATGAGACCGATGACCTTGCTGTTTGATCTCTTCCCCCAAACAACCCAACCTGCTGTGGAGATGAAAAGGATGGCTGCACTGCCACAGACCACCATACTCTCATTTGTCATCTAGCTGATGTTTACAGCAAGCTCTCTTGTGTATCTAGTAACGATGGTCTTGTGCAACATGGTTTTCTCCTGGACTGTGGTTTGGACTTTTTTGTTACCTGCTGTTGACATTTGGCTAGCCCACATTATTGTTTGTGTGCCTGATGCGGTACTGTTTCCACACACTGCTCAACTAACAGTTGTGCTTTCAGCTAACGAAATGACTGTATGGATAGACCCAGAGTGTGGTTTGTATTTCAGTGCTTCCTAGTCTACCTGCACTAATATGTGAGCCATTCAAACGTACCAATTACTGTATTGAACAAGAGGTAGCCACATCCAGAAGTCTGTTGTTTTGTCTGTTTCCGGAAGAGTCAGGAAATGAAACTTTCTATGAATTGTATGGCTCAGATTTAATGAAATCTGTGTTTTCAAGAAGCAGACATGCAACAGGGACATGCTTCTTGAAAGCTAACTCTCACTAATTTGTACCTTCAGGACCATTTACAGGTAGCCAGGTAACACTAATTTGTACTTTCAGTTGACAGTTGTCATAGTTTGGCTCAGCGTGAAGGGTACTTTGCTTCTTTGTTCTTAGGGCACTTGTTGTCTCAGATTTCAAAAGTTTGTCAGCTCAAGTACCTCACTTTGAGGTTACTTTGTGACAAAATGGGTATAGTGAGAGACAGATCAAATGCACATTGCATTATCAATCAAAACTGAATCAAGTGAGTGATGAGAATAATTAGATGATGCCAAAATCGACAACTTGTCTGCTTTACACAGGCAGGATTTCCAGTAGAATTGATTGTATCCTGAGAATGTGTGATGTGAAGTGCCTTTAAGAAGAGGGCCCTTTTAGTATCTGTAGAGGATGGTCTTGACTTATGTAAGATGATTGTATGCAGTATACTCAGCAGTTGCAGCGTGTTGTGCATCAGTCAGACCATTAGGACTACGGAAGACTGGAGTAAAGAGCATAAGGCTCACACACACAACAGTCAGGCAGATCTACATTTTCAGAACATTGCCTTGGTACTGATCATATGTTGTCAAGCAAACTGTTGACACTGAACTAGCAAGTGACATCATAAACAGAGATGGAGGTGTTTGCTTAAATTCTGGATGGAATCCTGCTCTCTCGCTGGTCAAACAACAGAGGGACAAAATTGGCACTACTTGCTCACTTGCTGTTGGTTAATATGTCCCTACTGATAACAGATGATGTTGGTCATGTTTGGTAATAGTAATAATAATGTCATATAGCTTAATGGGCTGGTGAAGTCTTTCAATTGGATGCCACATTGGTGACCTGCGTTTTCCTAAGCCTGAGTGAATGACACATGCTGTATCCAGGCAGTCACTCCAGGTACTAACCAAGATGATGATGTTTGTTGTGATGGGACAAGAACTGATGTATCCAACATGACAAGGCTGTTGGAAGTTATATTTGGTTGTGTGGTGGATTTAATTGTGTGTAGTGTGTGTTGTCTTTCTGCATGTCTGCAGCTCGTGGTCTCGCGGTCGCATTCTCGCTTCCCGAGCGCTGGGTCCCGGCTTCGATTCCCGGTGGGGTCAGGGATTTTCACCTGCATTGAGATGACAGGGTGTTTGTGTTGTCTTCATCATTTCATCATCATTCATGAAAGTGACGAGATTGGGCTGAGCAAAGGTTGGGAATTTTTATGGGCACTGATAACCGTGCAGTTGAGTGCCCCACAAACCAATCATCATCATCTTCTTCTTCTTCTTCTTTCTGCATACACCATATTTTGATTTCCTAGTTGGTGCAGTCCTGCCCACTGAGGGTTTAAAGTGCTATCAACAATGATCTCTTGCTTCATTTGTGCCTTGAAAATGATGAGGCATTCAGCTGGCAAATATTGGTAGTTACCCAGCTGCAGTCATGCAAGTTATTAAATAATTTGGTATGTCATGAGAACTCAAGTTCAACAAAAGAGTTGTGATTAAAACTGGAAGACATTATCAACTATGTTCTGAACAAGAATGTACCAAATAAAGTAATAAGAGATGGAAAGATCCACCATGGTACCATTTGAAGAATGTTGTGAAAACTGGGACTACTACACTTATACTACAAAAGATACTGCAGGGATAATGAGAGAACTTAGTAACAAGTCATGCATCCGTAAGAGGAGTGATTTGTTAGCCATTTAATAATTTCCACAGTTAGATCCTAGCAAAAGAGCTATCAAAAAAATCCAAGGAGGTTCTGGTCATACATAAAGCCAGTGAATGGGTCCAAACCTTACATTCAATCTCTTGTAGAACCTTCTGATGTTGAAACTGAAGCCAGCAGACAGAAAACATAACTATTAAATACTGAATTTAAAAATGCGTTTCAGTATGAGGATACTGCCGTACCAATGTTTGACCACCAGACAGACTCACAAATGAGAGATATTAACACAACCAGTATTGAAAAACTGTTAACTACTTGAAAAAGTCCACAGGCCCGGACAAAATTCCAGTTTTACATCGACTATGCTGCAGGATTAACTCCTTTCCCATCTCATATTTATTGAGAATCTCTTTTTCAGTGAATAGTCCCATGTGACTGGAAAAGAGCAAAGGTCACTTCCATTTACAAAAAGAATAAAAGATTAGGTGCACAGAATTACAGACCAATATCACTGATATCTAAGCTCAAACAGTATGACATTTCTGAAGGAAAACAAGCTGCCATCAAGGAATCAGCACAGATTCAGCAAAAAGCCATTGTGTGAAAAACAAGTTGCTTTATTCATACACACCATGCGAGATGGTACAGTGGTTAGCACACTGGACTCGCATTTGGGAGAATGGCAGTTCAAATCCACCTCCAGCCATCCAGATATAGGTTTTCTACGATTTCTCTGAATTGCTCTAGGCAGATGCTGGGATGATTCCTTTAAAAGGGCATGGCTAGTGTCCTTTCCTGTCCTTAACAAAAAACAGTCTGAGCTTGTGCTCAGACTCTAATGACCACGTTGTTGACACGACATGAAACCCTTATCTTCCTTCCTTTTATTTGTACACAGCATCTTGCGAAGAATAGATGCAACTGAACAAATAGATTCTGTCTTTTTATATTTTTCAAAGGCTTTAGGTACTATACCACATCATCAACTACTGACCAAGATACGATCATACAGAGTATTTTAATATGTGATTGGCTCGATAAATAATTGAATAACGGGACCCAGTATATTATAGTGAATGGCAGATGTTTTACAGAAATAAAAGTAACATTGGATGTGCCCCAAAGAAGTGTAAGAAGACCTCTAATGTCCTCACTATACATAAAATACAAGGTGTACATAATGTCTGGGAACATTTTCAATTATTTATTGCACAATAACTAAACACTGTACATATGTCATACATGTTGCAGTTCGAAGAGAAACTTTGAAAGTTTATTTTACAGACATTCGATATGTGAACCATGAGTGACCCGGCAGATGTCAATACTGTTGTTGTATTCTTACCATACACATCCCAGCATGACATCGTCGACTGTGGCAGTTGCTTCCCATATTCTCTCCCAGAGCTCTGCTACATCACATGGTAGAGGCGCTACATACACCAGGTCTTTAATGTGTACCCACAGAAAAAAGTCACACAAAGTGAGATCTGGTGATTGGGGAGGCCATTTCATGAAACATTTCGAACACCAACACACAGAAAGCTCGCTCTGCACCTGAACTCGCCATGTTTGTGACTAGCGCTGACTGTCGTCAAATTACCATACTACGCTGTGGCGGAAAACATGGAAAAAAAACTTTGAGGCTTTCTCTTCAAAATGGCATGTGTGTGATATCTGTACAATGTTTGGTTCTTGTGCAGTAAATAATTGAAAGTGTTCCCAGACTTTATGTACACCCTGTATTTATTGATAGTATCAGGAGCACTACAAGATTTTTTGCTGACAATGATGTTGTCTCTGTAAAAGTATAATCATTTAATGGCCATAAGGAAATGTAGAATGACTTGCATAAAACTTCTGTTTGGTATAATGAGTGACAGCTTTTTTAAATGTGGATAAATGCCTATAACAAAGAGAAAGAACTTGACCATATATATGATTGCAGGATTAATGGAGAACATCTTGAGCATGTCACATTGTGTAAGTAATACTATGTATAAGGTAATACTAATAAGTGGTATAAAATGGGATGATCACATGAAAGCAGTATTAGGGAAGGTGAATGGAAGACTTGGGTTTGTTGAAAAGGTTATAGAAAAATACAATGCATTTTTAAAGGAATTTGCATACAAGATACTAGTGCAACAAATTCTAGACTATTGTTCCAGTGTTTAAAGTCTGTATCAAATAGGTCTTACAATAGACTTTTTTCATTTTTTTAAATTAAAATATTGCCAGTTTCAATATTGCGACCTTTGTCAATGTTTGTATAATAATTAATTACTTCATGATCACTTAGACATATAAAAAATATTCCCATTACTGGTTTCAGCAAGTAGTTGCCATCCTCGGATGTGCTTCATCCACTAAAAAGTGACATACAGATACATAAAAACAATGTAGTTTCTTTTATTGTGTGACAGTATGATATACATTCACTGAAATGTTAAATGACTTCATTGTGTTCAAAGTGCCAATGAGTGTTGCTTTTTATATATCTGTATGAAACTTTTTAGTGGATTAAGCACATATGAAGATGGTATCTACTTGCAGAAACTGGTAATGTGAATACTTTTTATATATCCAAGTGATCCTGATGTAATAAATTATTATACAAACAATAGACAGCACACAAATTCAGAGATGCACTGCTATGATTTTAACAGGTCATTGCAGCCTATACAGAAATGTATCAGAAATGCTTAGGGGATAGAAATGCGAATCCTTGGGAAAAAAAGAAATAAGTCTTGTGAAACCCTCTTGGGTAAATTCACAGAGCCTGTATTTATGCTGCTGCCATCATACATCTCACATAGGGGTTATGAGAATATGATGAAGGAGATCTGTGTGTGTTCAGAAGCACATTGATAGTAATTTTTCCCATGCTCAATATGTGAATGATGATTGTATAGAAAATTAATAGTATTGGTGTGTAGTATCCTCCACCATGCATCGTACAGGGGCTTGCAGAGTGTGTATGTATATGTAGATTCAACACTAATGTCAAGCATAGCCTGTGCTGTTATTTTGTGAGCTTTATCAGTTTTTAAAACCTCAGTTAATGTTGGATCAGAAGACATTAATGATGTTACACGGACTTTCCTGTTCAGAGCTGGACATACGATAATGTCTCGGATTAAAGATTCAGAATTAGATCTGTTGCACATGAAAAATCACTTTTGAATTCTAAGCTGTGAAAATCTACAGTCTTTGCTGTGTATATTTGCGTACACTGCTTAAGACAATGATTTAACTTCATCCTAATTGTTACCATATGGGTTTGGTGATTATAGTAGTCAGTCAGCAAACCACAAATTTCAGAAAACGTGATCTACTGGAGTTGGAGAGTGATCATAATTTCTGTACTCTTTTGAACAATTTACTACTAGACGACAGTTAGAATGCAATCTTACTGTCAGAGCTAGTTATATTGCTTGCCTTGCAATGAAGAAGGAACAATGTAAGTAGGCTAGACCTCTCAGTCTTTGTATTTCTTTTTTGTTCATAACAAGAAAATGGCAGAGATGGACATGATGCTACTACTGCAGGCTGTTGTTATTGTTCTAACAGTTGTAATATCTGCTGTTACTGTTACTGTTTGCTGGCTAAATGCTGCAGCTTTGCAGTTCCAACTGCTGCTGTCACAACTTAGGAAACTCAGGATTCATGCTAAACACTAGCTAGTCACATGGTGAGAAATGTTCTCATTTCCACTTTTCTGTTATACTTGAGAGTGGGTAGAAATAAAGTTTGTGATCCCTTGCACAGATGGTGGTGCAGAGACTGATGCAATGAATAGACATTTCCATGTGGTCTGTAAGTACAGAGTTCATGTTGTGAATGGCTGATCAAGAGCAAAGTGCAGAATACAGCAGAGATTGTTATAAAGTGTGATAAATTTGTGCAGTTAGTAATTCAAATCAGAAACAGTACACACGCATGGTTGAACTCTGACTAACGGTATGTTGCGATAAACATTGCTTCTTAGAATGTGAGAGAGCAGATGTGATTCTGCTGGCTATTGCATTTATTCATGGTGTCACACGAGTGACCACATCCATCTCAAATGTTGGTTGCTCCCTCAACAGCACCATGCTGTCTGAACAGTAAGTGTATCTATGTTTGCACATCAGTATTGATACCTGGGCTGGCTGGTTACTCTGCATCACTGTCATATATTTAAGAAATCTTATTACTACACATTACCAAATACTACTGTCTAATGCCATTGTGAACAGTATAGTTGCTGACTAAGGATGGCAAATCAGTATTGACTGATTGCTACAGATAACTATGATCCTAGCATCCCGTGTGAAAAGTGAAGTGTTATTGTGCACCTGCTATACAGTGTTAGTGTGGATTTTCATCTATTAATAACTGTCTACATCAGTATTTTTATGTCACTAATGCCTGTACAGCTGTTCATTAATGTTGTTTAAACTTGACAACCCTTTTATTTACTTTTTTATTGGCACTTCTTGTGTTTTGCATGTGTTCTATCCCCCGAATTGCCTTTGGCATGTATTTTAGTTCCAATCTATCTGCATACTGGCTATTGATGATAGCATGTGGCCTACTAATTGTGCTCAGATCTTCTGAAAACACATCTTCATATTTCAGTAATATACTAGCCCCTTCCTTTATGGTCTATCGGCCTAAACCCTAGATTTTTGCTATTTTATCGGTCTGGAGTCTTCTCTGCCAGTCCAATGTTGCTTCCCATAGTAATTCCATTTGTTGATTTCTCTGTATCTTCATTAGCCTTATTTGGTTATGGTTCAATTGATTATAGTGAAACTGTTTTGACTGTGTGACTACCTTGCCTTTAAACATGATGGTTTGCTGCAAATTCTCTTCACAGAGCCCTGCTTTCTCATTATGGAAGTCCATCTCAGCATTGTGTTAGGGCATACTTTATAGTATACATTCTGCACATTAATTAAGCACTATATACGTGTTCTCCTACTTTCAAATCCAACAGCACCTGACAGTATATAGATTTGCTGTTAGTGTCACATGCACACACAATCTTTTAACCACAAACTGGATTTGGGATGTTATCTTTTGGCTTCTATAGTTCATCATACAACTGCTTCAAAATGCCATATATTTCAATGTGCTATATCTGTCTAATGCCTAGCTGTAACATTGCCATGTAAAAGCAGATGCTTTGCCTGTGAGCAGTGACCTTGGATTCATACAGATACACTGGACAAATATGTTTCATTGAGGGAGGGAAGATGAAGGTAGCTTGGATTTGAGTTAATTTCGTATGCAAGCATTTAACCGGTCTCCTGCCTGCTCCATGTGCTGCATTTCCTTCTGATGATGTGTCTAGCAGTAGTTGGTGCTATCATGCTGTAAACTGATCAAGTGTGGTTTCTGGTTGGAGTGCAGGTAGCTACCATTATGAAATGAAAAATCAGGAGGCTAACATGGTATTTTTATTGTAATTAAACACCGTGAAATTTGCAGTAATACACTTCTCATGGTAAAAAATGTACCTAACTTGAAAATAAATAATAAAAAAAAGTACGCTCCTAGTCAGCATGATGATCTCAACTGGATCGGCCTAATTGCCAACATGCACTTGATGTGCTAGAAAACATATTATTTAACTTTGTAGAGTTTTGTACCTACTTGTATTTTCTCAGATTACCCTGCCCCTAACATTTGTCCAGCAAAACTTCAAGTTTACTGCATTGTAATAATGCCACAATTATGGTCACTGACTGAAAGGCTTCCTCTGACATATGTATCAAAACTGAATTATTGTTATTAATTCGTATAATTAAGCTTATGACTGGTGCTTCTTCTCTATGTCATTTCCAATCTGTGAGTGCAAGATATGTCCTCATGTTGCAAGCCATTCCTCAGCCCACCTACCTGCTTATTATAAGCACCATATGGCATTGCATATGTGCTACTTGAGCTCTCTGGCCATGGGAACAGCCTGCCACTGCTGTTCGGCAGCCCTACACTTGACAGATTACTGTGATATCTAAATTTCCATAATAGTTCCAAAATGTAATTACAGAAAATATGTAACAGAGCTCACAGTTTGCAGCATTATTCCCAGAATTGATTAAGATCTTTTGGTTTGGAGCCATGTGGAAGTTCTCAGCCAAAGGCTTCGTTGACTCTGTTACAGTCTTGGCTGGTGATTTCTGGACCTATGTTATCAGGTGGCGAATTGTAGGACATTCCTTGATACGTCATCTGTGCACTACACAAAGGAAGCAGCTACTTGGCTAGCAAAGTACTTGTGGAATGGACATGTTTTTTTTTTTTTTTAGGCTAGATGGTAGGTTGAGGTTCTCTGACGAACACTCGCCAGGCATCTTGAAGATAGTGAAATCAGACCGCTTTCAGAGTAAAGACATTTTGACTGTCGAAATTTTATCAGTAAATTATTGAAGTATTTGTAAAAAAGTTCTTGAATTTACTGCCCTTCAGGAAACATCTCACACCCAAATTATTCTTGGGACCGAGAGCTGGCTGGAACCCAAAGTAGGAAGCTATGAAATTTAGCGATTTATTTAACATATATCAAAAAGACAGTTTAAACACCGTAGGAGGGGTGTGTTCTTTGCAGTTGACAAAAATATTGTCTCTACTGAGGTCGAATTTGAGTTAATTGTTGGATGTTGTTACCAGCCACCCAAGTTTGCCATGATGATTGGCAGAAAGTCTATAGTTAGTAGTGTGGAAATATCCAGACCATGCAGTATTAGCTGGAAGCGACTTAACCTACTGAATATAGACTGGGACATTTATTGTATTCATTGCAGGGGTACAGACAGACACTCGTGCAGAGTTCTTTCGAACACATTTTTCGAAAACTGTTGTGATCAGCTAGTACAACAGCCCACACACAATGGAAGTATTTTATACCTCATACCTACAAACAGGCCTGACCTAATCGACGACGTCAGTGTAGAGACAGGGATTAGTGACCGTGATATTATCACAGCAACTTTGGTTACTAAAGTTAATAAGTCTATCAAGTAAGCTAGGAGAGTATTTCTGCTAGGAAGAGCAGCTAGACAGTTGTCAGCATCCCACTTAGACAATGAGTTGACATCATTTAGTTCCAGTACGATGGACATAGAGGAATTATAGGCAAAGTTTAAACGCATTGAAAATTATACTCTGGAGAAGTATGTGCCAAATAAGTGACTTAAGAACAGAAAAGACCACAATGAAATTTGAAGAATACTGATGAAGAAAATACTGTTGCACTCTTGGTACAAAAGAGAACACACAAATGACAACATGCAGAAGTTAATAGAAATTTGTGTATCTGTAGAAAGATCGATGCCCAAAGCTTACAAAAACTACCACCATCACACCTTAGCAATAGATATTGTGCCAAGAAATCGAGAAAATTCTGGTCCTATGTAAAATTGCTAAGTAGGTCTGAGGCTTCTATCCAGTTTGATGTAGCAGTAGAAGATAACAAAAGTAAAGCCCAAGTTCTAAATTTTTCTTTCTTCTAAGAAATTGTTCACTCAGGAGAATCGCACAAAAATACTGTCATTTGACCAACACACAGATTCTTGTATGTAGGACATTCATCTACATCTACCTACATCTACATCTGCATGGATACTCAGCAATCACATTTAAGTGCCTGGCAGAGGGTTCATCAAACCACCTTCACAATTCTCTGTTATTACAATCTCGTATAGTGCATGGAAAGAATGAACACCTATATCTTCCCGTCCAAGCTCTGATTTCCCTTATTTTATCATGGTGATCATTCCGTAGGTCGGTGTCAACAAAATATTTTCGCATTCGGAGGAGAAAGTTGGTGATTGGAACTTCGTGAGAAGATTACGTCACAACGAAAAACGCCTTTCTTTAATTATGTCCAGCCCAAATCCTGTATCATTTCTGTGACACTCTCTCCCATATTTCGTGATACTACAAAACATGCTGCCTTTCTTTGAACTTTTTCGATGTACTCCATCAGTCCTATCTGGTAAGGATCCCACACTGCGCAGCAGTATTCTAAAAGAGGATGGACAAGCGTAGTGTAGGCAGTCTCCTTAGTAGGTCTGTTACATTTATTAAGTGTCCTGCCAATAAAACGCAGTCTTTGGTTAGCCTTCCCGTCAACATTTTCTGTACATTCCTTCCAATTTAAGTTATTCGTAATTGTAATACCTAGGTATTTAGTTGAATTTACGGCTTTTAGATTAGACTGATTTATCGTGTAACCAAAGTTTAACAAGTTCCTTTTAGCACTCATGTCGATGACCTCACACTTTTCGTTACTTAGGGTCAACTGCCACTTTTCGCACCATTCAGATATCTTTTTTAAATCATTTTGCAGTTTGTTTTGATATTCTGATGACTTTATTAGTCGATAAATGAGAGTGTCATCTGCAAACAACCACAGACAGCTGCTCAAATTGTCTCCCAAATCGTTTATATACATAAGGAACAGCAAAGGGCCTATAACACTACCTTGGGGAACGCCAGAAACCACTTCTGTTTTACTTGATGACTTTCCGTCAGTTACTATGAACTGTGACCTCTCTGACAGGAAATCACAAATCCAGTCACATAACTGAGGCCATATTCCATAAGCACGCAACTTCATTACGAGCCGCTTGTGTGGTACAGTGTCAAAAGCCTTCCGGAAATCCAGAAATACGGAATCGATCTGAAATCCCTTGTCAATAGCACTCAACACTTCATGTGAGTAAAGAGCTAGTTGTGTTTCACAGGAACGATGTTTTCTAAACCCATGTTGACTGTGTGTCAATAGACCGTTTTCTTCGAGGTAATTCATAATCCATAGTGATAAGCACTGCTGATGTAGAGAAACAACTGAAAGAATTGAAAGCAAATAAGTCACCAGGTCCTGATGGAATCCCAGTTTGGCTCTACAAAGAGTACTCTATGGCATTGGCCCCTTACCCATCTCGCATTTATCACCAATCTCTCACCCAGCAAGAAGTCCAAAGCAACTGGAAAAAAGGGCAGGTAACTTCTGTATAGAAGAAAGGTAAAATAACAGACCTGCAAAGTTACAGACCAATACCTTCAACACTGGTTTGCTGCAGAATCCTGAACATATTCTTAGTTTGAATGTAATAAATTCCCTTGGGAGGGAAAAGCTTTTGTCAACAAATCATCACAGTTTTAGAAAGTACGATATGGCTAGGAACTGTGCTTGTTGTGAGCAGACACAAGGAGAGTTGGCTGCTCTCCGTAAACAGCTGGAAGCTTTGTTGGCTACCGTTGACAAGCTTCTAGCTAATGCTCGAAGTAGCGGTGACGTCGGGGCGCCAATGACAAGACCTGCGACACCTTTGGTGCCACTGGAATCCCCTGGTGACCCAGACGTCACTGCAGCTTCTGATACACAACATCTGACCGGTCCGTCCTCACTCCAGAATGGATGGCAGACAGTGGTGGGTTTGCGTGTCACTGGGTGGAAGGTGAAAGAAGGAGCAGGCCGTCCAGCTGGCACCCTACATCTTAGCAACAGGTACAAGGTGCTTCCCAGTTTTGATGATAACTCTGAGACAGCATGGGATGCCTCTCCTGTTGGGCCAACAGTCGATTTTCCTGCCCAGTCTGGACAAGTACAGAGGGTGGGTATGATAGTCATTGGGAGCTCCAATGTTAGGCGTGTGATGGAGCCCCTCAGGGAGATAGCAGGCAAGGCGGGAAAGAATTCCAATGTGCATTCGGTATGTTTGCCAGGAGGTCTCATCTTTGATGTGGAGGAGGCCCTGCTGGCGGCTATCAAGCACACTGGGTGCAACTGGCTGCACGTAGTGGCACATGTCAGCACGAATGATGCCTGCCGCTTGGGTTCTGAGGTCATCCTCAGCTCCTTTCGGCAGCTGGCTGATTTGGTGAAGGCAACCTGCAATGCATGCGGGGTGCAAGCTAAGCTGTCTATTTGTAGAATCGTACCCAGGGTTGATCGTGGTCCTCTGGTTTGGAGCAGAGTGGAAGGTCTAAACCAGAGGCTCGGATGGCCCTGTGATGGTATCGGATGCGAATTTCTCAACCTCCGCTATCGGGTGCAAAATTGTAGGGTCCCCCTTAATAGGTCAGGCATGCACTACATGCAGGATGCGGCTACTAGGGTAGCATGTGGCGTGCACATGGGGTTTTTTTGGGTTAGAGGACCCCTCCCTTGGGAGCAAAGATGATTTGCCTGTTAAATCAGCCACAGCGACCTCAGAGAATCTTGGTCCTCGCAGATAAAAGATAGAAAAGATTAATATGATTTTAGTAAACTGCAGGAACATGCAAGGAAAGGTCCCAGAATTAGTATTGCTTACTGAAGGTTATAATGCACAGATAGTATTGGTAACAGAAAGCTGTTTGAAGCCAGATGTCAATGACAATGAAATCCTAAGTTCAGACTGGAATGTTTATCGTAAAGATAGGTTAGTTGCCAATGGTGGCGGCGTGTTTATTGCAGTAAAAAATTCAATAAAATCTAGTGAGGTTATCACAGATTCCGAATGTGAATTAATCTGGGTGAAATTGAGTATTGAAGAACAGTCAAAAGTGGTGATTGATGCTTTTATAGATAACCTGGGTCATGATCTGTAGTTGTAGAGTGCTTCAGACAGAACTTGTAGAATATCACGTGTAATTTTCCTGATCATGCCGTTGTAATAGGAGGTGACTTCAACTTGCCAGGTATAGATTGGGAGTGTTATGCCATTGAAAATGGTGCCAGAGACAGGGAATTGTTCTGGATGTCTTGTCCAAAAATTTCCCTGAGCAGATAGTTAGAGAACCAGTGTGTGAAGGTAACGTCTTAGACCTCCTGGCAACAAACAGACCTGAACTTATCAAATCAGTTAACATAGAGGAAGATATCGGTGATCATAAGGCTGTGACAGCATCTATGACAACTGGTCCTACAAGTAATGTTAAGAAAGGTAGGAAGATATATTTGCTCAGCAAGCGTGACAGGATACAAATTTCAGAGTATCTCAGCAGTCAGCATTAAATATTCGGTGATGAGGACGAAGATGTGAAGAGCAAATGGAAAAAATTCAAAGGCATCCTACAATATGCACTAGACAAGTATGTTCTGAGTAAGGTTTTAAGGGATGGGAAAGATCCACCATGGTTTAATATCCATGTTAGAAAAGCACTACGTAAACAAAGAGCACTTCATCTCAGGTTCAAGAGAAGTAAAAACCTAGCTGCCAAACAATAGCTGAAAGAAGCGAAAATGAGCTTAAGAAGAGCAATGAGAGAAGCGTTCAATGATTTTGAAAGTAAGACGACGTCAACCAATATGAGTAAAAACCCTAAGAGATTTTGGTCATGTGTAAAATCAGTAAGTGGGTCAAAATCATCTATTCTTTCTCTCAGCAAACACACTGACACTGAAATGGAAGATAACAGAGAGAATGCTGAAATACTGAATTTGGTCTTCCAAAGTTGTTTCACCACAGGAGATCGTAACACTGTCCCTCCCTTCAATCGTCGTGCAAACATTGATATGACAGATATTGAGATAACCAATCGCGGAATTGAAAAGCAGCTACAATCGCTTAGTAGTGGAAAGGCTTCAGGACCAGATGAGATACCTGTAAGATTCTATAAGGGTTATGCGAAAGAACTTGCTCCCCTTCTAGCAGTAATTTATCACTTGAGCAACGAAAGGCACCTAACGATTGGAAAAAAGTGCAAGTCATTCCCGTTTTTAAGAAAGTCCGTAAGACAGATCCACACAATTATAGACCTATATTGTGGACGTTAATCTGTTGTTAGAGTTATGGAACATATTTTATGCTCAAGAATTATGACATTCTTGGAAAATGAACATCTCCTCTATAAAAATCAACATGGATTCTGCAAACAGAGATCCTGCAAAACTCGGCTGACTCTGTTCCTCCATGAAATCCGCAGCACAGTGGACAATGGCGCTCAGGTTTATGCCATGTTCCTTGATTTCAGGATGGCTTTTGACACTGTCCCACATTGCCATTTAATATATATATATATATATATATATATATATATATATATATATATATATATATATATATATGAGCTTACGGAGTATTGGAGCAGGTCTGTGATTGGATTCAAGACCTCTTGCAGATAGAACTCAACACATCGCTCTTAACAGAACAAAATCGGTAGATGTATAGATAATATCCGGAGTACTAAAGTGAAGTGTGATAGGACCGTTGCTGTTACAATATATATAAATGGTCTAGTAGAAAGCACCGAATGCTCTTTAAGGCTATTTGCAGACGATGTAGTTGTTTATACCAAAGTAGCAACGCCAGAAGACTGTAAGAATTTGCAGAACAACCTGCAGAGAGCAGAGAATTGATGAATGGTGCAGTCTCTGGCAGTTGACCCTGAACGTAAATAAATTTAACATATTGTGCATACATAGGAAAAGAAATCCACTACAGTACAGCTACACTATTGATGACAAACAGGTGGAGACGGGGTCCGCCATAAAATACCTAGGTGTAACTATCCAGAGCGACCTTAAGTGGAACGACCATATAAAACAGATAGTGGGAAAAGCAGACACCAGACTCATTCATTGGAAGAATCTTAAGGAGGTGTAACTCATCCACAAAAGAAGTGGCTTATAAGGTGCTTGTTTACCCGATTCTTGAGTATTGTTCATTTATCAGGGATCCGTATCAGGTAGGACTTATAGAGGAGATCCAACAAAAAGCAGTATGTTTCGTCATGGGATTGTTCAGCTGGCGAGAGAGCTTTACAGAGACACTAAACAAACTCCACTGGCAGACGTTACAAGAGAAGTGTGGTGCATCATGGAGAGATTTACTATTGAAATTTCGGGACAGCACTTTTCAGGAGTAGTCAGACAACGTATTACTTCCCCCCCCCCCCCCTCCCCCCAAGAAATTAGAGCCAATACAGAGGCTTACCGACAGTCATTCTTCCCATGCACTATTCGCTAGTGGAACAGGGTTGGAGGGATCAGATAGTGGTACCCAAAGTACCCTTCACCACACACCATTAGGTGGCTTGCAGAGTATGAGGTAGATGTAGATGTGAAACTCAGCTTTTCATTTTCTCTCATGATACCCTGCGAACCATGGATGAAGGGCAACAGGATGATTTCATATTCCTAGATTTCTGTAAAGCATTTGCCATGGTGCCACACTGTGGACTGTTAACAAAGATACAAGCATATGGAATAGGTTCAGAGATATGTGAGTGGTTTGAAAACTTCTTAAGTACCAGAACCCAGTATGTTGCCCTCAACAGTGAGTGCTTATCAGAAACAAGGGTATCATCAGAAGTGCCCCAGGGAACCTGGGTCAGGATCTGTAGTTGTACAGTGCTTCAGACAGAACTTGCAGGATATCATTAGTAATTTTCCTGGTCATGCCGTTGCAATAAGGGATGACTTCAACTTGCCAGGTATAAGTTGGAATCTAGGCATAACGTTGCAAAGCAGTATGAAATGAAATGAGCATATAGGTCTGTAGTGGGAAAGGCAAATGGTCAACTTTGGTTTATTGCGAGAATTTTAGGAGAGTGTGGTTCATCTGAAAAGGAGACCACATATAGGACGCTTATGCGACCCAATGTTGAGTACTGTTAGAGTGTTTGGGATCCATAGCAGGTCAAATTTAAGGAAGTCATCAAAGCAGTTCAGAGATGGGTTGCCAGATTTTTTACTGGTAGGTTCAAATAACACACAAGTATTATGGATATGCTTTGGGGGCTCAGATGGGAATTTCTGGAGGAAAGGTGTTGTTTTTGAGGAGCATTTTTGAGAAAATTGAGAGAAACTGCTTTTGAGGCTAACTGCAGAATGAATTACTGCTGCCAGCATACATTTTGTGTAAGAACAACGAAGATAAGACTAGAGAGAGATTAGGGCTTATATGGAGGCTTATAGGCAGTAGTTTTTCCCTCGCTCTGCTTGCAAGTGGAACAGAAAAGGAAATGACTAGTAGTGGTGCGGGGTACCCTCTGCCACACACCATGTGATGGCTTGTGGAGTTGCATGTGGCTGTAGATGTAGATCCAGTTATGTCAAGGTACGTCACAACTGCTGAGATCAAATAAGTCTTCTACCTTCAGACCATTGCAGATGTTGCTGTAGATGCAGACCTTGTTATGGCAAGGTACATCACAACTGCCAGTATCTAATAAATTTTTGCCTTCAGCCCATTCATTTTTTTAATGCTTCCTTCAAGCATAGGCACCAGATACAATGCGCGTGGCCTGTCAAAATAAAGCATCAACTAGATGGGGCTTAGGAACTGTAGAATCATATGCGCGGACAGTACTGAAGTGATGAATAAACCTAAGCCAGCACTGCTGTTCTCAGAGTGTTGGTGTCTGGTCCCCCAAGACATCCCAGTGGCCCTTCACCTCTGCAGCTGCTTTTCATAGACAGTTCTGGTAGGTGTTACTGAGAAGTTCATTTTGCCCTATGAGTTCACTTTTGATCCTTCTACTGAACCCCTTATGGAATGGAATGTGAGACAAGGTGGTTTGCTATGGATTCTACATTAACTGTTGCACATTTCCTTAATGTTGATGATAAGGAGTCCAGTTTACGAATGAGAGATCAGGCTGATGTGCTAGAACAATTGAAAGTCGTACTCTGAACAGCTTTCATCAATTTATCTTTCCTGACATTCTCCACTGATAAGTTACTGCCCTTGGAAAATGTTTCTTCCATTGTACCTGAAGTTTTCACCATGCAGTTCCCTCATGTGATTGTAGTTTCTACTGACACTAATACTGTAAGCTCTGTGTGATTCCATCGTATCATTTTGTCTGCCGTATACTTTTCATCTGTCTTCATTATGCGTATCTTTGATTCTTATACCATTTGTTGTCTCTTCTGTTTTGGTTTCATTTGAATGTACATGGTCCATTTGCTCTAGGTTTCTGCTCACAGTTTCTATCCTCTTAACTTTGTCTTCACCTTTCATGACAATCTACTGATTGGACTGAATCCTAACACATCTACCATCAGTGGCTGATCCAAACACTGACTCTTCTCCCAGTCATTTTTTAGAAATTTCTTCAATGCCGCATTATCTCTTCTGTAATTGGGGCCACTTAACAACAGCCAGTCTACTTCTCCCTCTTTGTCTTCTATCAAGTACTCTGCCAGGAGTACAGCTTCAAATTCAATGTATGGTATGGTACTTTCATAAATTTTTGTATGGACATATGTCCCAACATATTGACCTCCACTCAAATAACAGGATACAAACCAAAGCCTTTCATTTTCTGTCTGTATTTTTGGTAGAACACTCTGAAAGCATGGAAGAATACTTCTGAATGGAAGATCCTTTTCCAGTCAATTTTATTTCATTTACCAGTTTTACGGCTTTTGTGTCCTACAACTGCAGCAGTGGTATGTATGCAGTGAAGATTCTCTTCTGCATGGTGTTGAATCCCTGCTTGCATACTGTTTCTGATCGAGTGGCTGTTATTTACAATTTTCTGTTTTCATCCAGATGTGCAGGCCTTGTGAGACTACGTCTTCTATACAATCTACCTTGACAATTGGTGTTCCAATGTCTTTTGTCCTTGTGTTCTTTCCTCTTACACGTATATTCAAAAATCCTGACAACTGTGATTCACCTTTAACTGCTGGATTATTCACAGCCATATTACTGTTTGTGTCATTTAATGCTCCGAATTAGACCTGCATAGTTGTTGAAAAAATTTAACACTTCTGCGACACTACTTTTCAGATAACTATGGAAGCACTAAAAATCCTCATAATTCAATGTGCATACATTTCATGATACTTACTCTTTTCTGTATTAATTTAACTGAATGCAGTGTTTTTGTTGTTGCTTCTGCTGCCAAGATGTGGTTTCTGTAGTAACACACGAAATTGAGAAAGTCAGCAACAATGAAATCACTTTAATGTAGAAACCAAAAACATGTTCAGTAAATCATTCGTGTACATTGCCAAGTTGGTACCTGACAGGCAGTGATTTAAGAGCAGAGTGGAGTTAGGTAGTGCTTGAAATGGAGAATGAGACAGAAGCCATTCTGCTCTGGGATTAAATTGAAAAGCATTAGACATTTCCACACATGGTGCTGAACAGCAGATGCACATGCTGCTCTTAATGCACGACTGTCATTGTTGTCTGCAAGTGCTGCCTCCAGGCAGCTAAGCTTAGTCACCATGTGCCAGCATGGGCTGATTAAATAACGTGCCGGGCCAGCATCTCATGTCCTGCTGAGCTTTGCTGATGAACAGTGAGGTGCCAATGCAGCTGAGGTGGTAACTGCAGGTTACCACAGTCCTCTCCTCTTATTGGGGCACCTGTATGCTGGTGTTATTCCTGCGTCCACCCCCACGTCCCCACCTAATTGTGTAAGACAGCACTTGGTGCTCAGGAAAGTTATGTCCTCGGCCTCTGTGGTTCTGTCAGTGGATGCCTCCTGTGCCACAAAGAGCCTGCACTGGAGAATAGGGCTAGAAGTGACCCGGCTGGTGATGGGCCTGATGACATTTTGTGGTCAGCACAGCTCTCTGAATTCAGCAGAATCATGATGTCAATGCTGTTTACCCTTTGCTATTTGTTTATGGTAGAGGCAGTCTACCAATCTATCCTCACAATCCTTTAAAATGAATGGGAATGATAGAAGAGAGGGATGAAAATTCTCAATTCATATAAGAGACAGACATTGCTTATTTGCTACAAAATGACATTATTGTTTCATGAAGAAAGAATTTAAACTTTTAGATAACAGTGAAAGAAGAAAAAATTACTATGGTTGACAGAGGGGATTCATTGTTCTGTACTTCAAGAAGCACTTTGTGCTAAATTTGCAGGCCTGGAACACTTGAAGAAATTGGCGGTACAAATAGTAAAATTTCTGAAGTTACACCCATTATTCCATATTCAGTTGCGACAGTTTTCAGTGAAAATGAACGAAGATTATGGACACTTCATATATTACTGCAAAATATGTTGGTTAAGTCAAGGGGCATGCTTGGAACAATTTTTTGATTACACCTCACTATTTTTGCATTTATGAAGGAAAAAGGAGTGCATGAACGAAAATTAAAACATCCAGAATTGATTGCAGACTTTGCATTTTAAGTGGACTTGACCGCATACTGCCCATGGTTAAACATTGTGAGGCAACTTCTTTCTAATTTGATGGGGATGCATTTAAAAAGGAAGTCATGTTGTAGAAGGGACACATTCTGACAAAAATAATCCAGTACCCTAAGCTCACTGGCATTAAAGAAAGTGCAGGGCTTGAAGAATTCATTGTGGCCTTGCCGGAATTATACTGATAGTTTTATATAGGTTTTGAGGGCACGGGCAACCTTATATTTGTTTTTGAGGTGTTTTTGTGACTGTTTGTCTTTTCAGTTGGAAGCGCCCCTGTGCATGTGCAGATATAACTAACTGACCTGCAGAGTAATTCTAGTTTCAATTACAAATCTTTTTACGTTTAAACTGCTGAGGATGACTACATTGCTTTTCTCAGGTAGATTTTCTAAGTGTCCATAATGAGGTTGCAAAAGTGCTACAGTACTTCGGTCGACGTATTTCTGTGAAAGACTTTTTTAAATTATTATTAGACTACATAAGTCATGATTATGTGACAACTTGAGTTTCCTGTAAGGTTACATTGCCCAGTCCCTCCACTTCCCTTCACTTTCTAGGCAAAAAAAATTATGGGTAACCTTAATAGAAATATTGATGTGTATGTTACTCTCACTTGAGGTAGAGGGGAATACTGTTGACCATGACCAGTAACTAAATGTTTATTGTGTATTTACTATGTTAGTGAGAAGAAAGCTCTGAAATACAAGTTAATTTAGTGTTTTATTACCCTTTCTTATCCCTCAAGTGGCACAAAATTTTTGAGCATATAAAACACATGAACACACTCCCGATCACAAGTTCAAGTTTCCAAATTTGCATAACTATGATTATTTAGTCATTACAAAAACACAGTTCATAACTGTCCATATTTAACATACTTTACTACTGCAAAGCTTAGGCCTGCAGCACTTCACAGTCTCACACATTTGTCTACCTTGGCGTCAGTTCGTTCTTTAAATTTTATGTCTTTACAATGTGAAGTATTATTTAGTATACCAGTTTTTTATTTCTGCCTTACAGTATGTTAATAACTATTACTTTTCTCATTTTAGCACCCCGTAAGTTGCAAATACATTCACAGTTTTAAGACAAATCCACACTGAATCACAGGGTCACTGGCTGTCTCTATTAATGTGAAACTCAAGACATCTATTCAGCATTGTTGCACTGCTTGTGACAATGGCCAGATTTTAAAATTGCAGGTAACCACCGAAGAACTTTCTCAAAAAGACTGATACTGCATTAATGCCAACTTGGCCTATAGAATATTGAGAGTAAGAGACTGTTCTGTTACTCCAGCAAATAAGACTGCAGATGTTAAAAGTTACTTATACTAGGTAAAGGAGAGTGCACTATGTCCTGTCAAATTGAGGAATGAAGTAGATGACACTTTTCCTCAAATGTGACATGTAGGAATAAAGATGCATTATTGTAGAACTGGTTCCAAGAAGAGTTTTATCAGAACAGTCCAGTAAATAAACCTCTTTCTGTGCTGAAGACAAAAAAAATTGTATTGTGTTTCATGAGGATAGTCTCAAAGTTCGTGGAGGTTGGCTAATAAGATTCAGAGGTTACCATGGTACAATATGTGAGACAGAGTAGACTGGAGGTAAACTTGCACCAGCAAAACATGAACTCACTCGCGCAATAATTGGCTTCAACTGCAATACCAATATGTATACTGAGGGAATCAATCTTGGAGCCCCCTCTCCCTGCTCTGCAACCCCTCCATCCCCTCATTCTCTTTGATTCATGAAAGGTGCCAGGTAGAACGGCTGTTGGTAAAATGCTGTACCAATTATGAGCTCAAATTTCTTTCATTTTATTGATCTGGTCATTTTGTAAGAAATATATGGCAGAAAGTAGTATATCGCTCTATTTCTAGGACTGGACATTCTTGTAGTTTCAACAATAAACTTTTCCATGATGCACAATGCCTCTCTTATACTATATCACTGGAGTTTGATGAGTGTCTCTGTGACACTGTCTCTTACTAACAAATCTGTGAACTAACCACCACTCTACTTTGGATCTTCTTTATCTCTTGTATTTACCCCATCTGATAAGGGCCTTACAGTGATGAGCAATACCCAAGAATTCCGTGAATGAGTGTCGTGTAAGCTAACTCTTTCAGTGGTTTCCGTATGATTCTTCCCATGAATTTCAGTCTGGCACCTACTTTTCCTATTGCTGGTTCTCTATTGCCTTTCCACTTAGGTTGCTCTAGACTCTTACTCAAATAGTCCATACAAAGGAAGACCCCTTGCAGTGAAAGTGGGCTTGGTGTAGCAGCTTTATGTGTCTGTCCCAGCCAATAACATAATGTGATTTCTTTTATGTTCCTAAGCCAATGTCTCAGTGTTGCTGCAGTGTTAAGTCAACTATGGCTTTCACTTAGTATTTTGGTGACCATTCATTTGCACTTTGAGGTTGAAAGGTGACAACAGCTCTTTTAGTTATCAGGGATCTCCTTTGCTGTGTGGAGTGCACATATTTTACAGTTGTTACTGATTCCAATAATAGATGACAAATTGTGAAATCAAACAATAATGGATCTTTCCACACACTCATGTTCAGTCTGTTACATTTGTTTATGATGTTCGCTGAGTTACTGTATAGATGATTTTGTTCTGTTTATTATATTTACATAAGATAAGAACTTCTTAGTATTTTTTGTAAAATTGGTAGTCAAAATTTTACTTTTGAATTCATTGAATTTCTGTTGCTTTTCTCTTGACATTAATTTTGGCTGTATTCAGTTTGTTTGTCTACAAGGCTGTGACTTGATTTAAATTTGTGATAAACTGTCTTTGTGTATGAGCAATTTCCTAATGGTCTTCCTTATATAAACATGGCGCAACTTTGTCTTTGGTTACAACATATTGTACAATACTTTCCAATCTTAACCATTAATAACCTACATCTTTGATCGTGAAGATGAATGTTTGATGTTGGTTATTAATATATTATATTATGAAGCAGAAATATTTTCCTACATCTCTTAACATTCTTTTTTAACACCTGTAGTTGTTGAAGCTATAACAGGCTTATGGTCACTGATTGCCTCTCAACATTACTTTAATTGAAAAGTTTGGATCAGTTAGTTAATAGGAGATCTAAGAACTCTCCATAATGGGTAAGTTCTGTAAATTACTATACAACGGAATGTACATAAAAACCTTGTGGACCAATCTCAAACATATCTCTGTCCATGCCACTTGTTTTAACTCTTTGAGTCCCAAAAATGTAATTTTAAAATTTGTCTCAAAATTAACCTGTATTGACATCATAAGCAATGAGTACAACAAGAAATTGTCAAAAAGTAAACAATCATTTGTTTTATGGAGGTGGTTTCACTTTGGGACCACTGCACCATACAGTTGACTACATACCATCATTTCCTGTGGAAACAAGCTCAGAAATACTTCTGTGGGAGATTCAAAGCTTACTTCAACATCTCATCTGATCTCTTCAGGGAAGTCAGCTGCTAATTTGTATGACGTAAACCATCTTATTTGTGAGTTTATCATGGCGGGCCCATTTTCATTGTTGTCATGAACATAATCATGAAATACATTTTCAGTGAGTAGTAGTTCAAAGGAGTTGAAGTTCCTGTTGTTCTGTAACTTTATGTCTCACAAATCTCTGAATCAAAATTACTCATAATTTCTTCTTTTAAAAGGTGGATGTTTAGATTGTGGGTGATGTCTTGAAACTTCCACAAACATACAATACCTAAATGAAATTATAGTCACAAATAATAAGCAAAAAATGGGCCTAAAATTTAATAAATTTGCATCCAATTACAGAATTAATTATAAAAATACATACAATGCCAGTGGTTTCCTGTTGAAACCACTTGTAACAGCTGTAGTACAAACTCAAATTTATGTTACAGTAACATTAGATATACTTACTTGCACTGTCATTGATCTTCTCAATATGATTACTATTCAAAAACTGCACCTCAAGTAAATTATTTAACAAAAATTTTCAGACAGTATCTCCTACAGTCATATAGTAAACACTCCATACCAGCTGTTGCTTTGAATGCTTTAAGAGATTGCAGCATTGCTCTACATTAGTAGAACTACCTCAGTGTACCATGTGGGAGTCTCTGTCTTGCAATAGCATCATTGTCTTCACATGAAAGGCACTGGTACCTCACAACAAAATTAATAAACTGGTGGTTTGAGGCAGAAACCACTGGGCTCAAAGGGACAGTCATGAGTCTCCTAGTCTATAGCCGGTGAGTTGAGATCTCCTCCTATTACCATAGCATGTTCAGGAAGTTTAAGCACCATATTCTGCGACTTTTCTTTGAAGGATTCTGCCACAGTAATTCCAGAGGCAAGTGGTCTATAAAAGCATATGATTACTGTGTTTGGCCTAACTTTGACACTTACCTTCCCATTAGTTATTTCTAAATTAGAGTCTGTAACAACCTCAATAGGCATTACCAAATAGTGTCCCCACCATGTACATCCCAGCAAGAGTTTGAGGTTCTGTTGTTATTCACTTCTGGCTCCAGCAGGCATTACGCTCCTTATATTACGTGGGTATTGTTATTGTAAATAAGTGAGACTAATTGTGGGACCTTACCTTTGACACTTCTGCACATCGTTTTCTGATCTGCAAGGACAAACGTTGTATAAAATATTGTTGGACTTCTTGCCACATGAGTTCTGGGTAAAACCTCGAGCTTTCAGCAATTACCACCACCACTTTCATAATTTTTCATATGCCATTGATGCTCTGCACAGCAGTCTAAAATGTTACGCCAAGGCAAAATGTTCTCCTTTTTGGGTGAATGTGGCTAATGTTGTGCTATCTGTCAGACAGGGGGAAGCAAATTATTATTTGTGGGGACTTCAATGTAGATTCTCTGAAAGAGGGTAATAGGAAAAATGACCTTGAAGTATTACTCGGTTCTTTCAATTTGACACCCGTTATTGATTTTCCTACTCGGGTGGTAAAGGATAGCAGCTCACTGATAGATAACTTCTTTATAGACCAAGATAAGTTTAACCAGATAAATGCTCAGCCTGTTGAGAATGGTCTTTCTGATCATGGTGCACAGCTAGTTACAATATATGACATAGCTCCATTCAGCAATACTAAACAGTCCTCCAAAGTAGTACGTCCAGTCAACGATTTAACAATTGCAAATTTCAGGGAAAGCCTACAGCAGTTAGACTGGGATGAGGTGTACCGTGAACCTGATGCCAATTTAAAATATAATTTATTTCATGACATTTTTGTAAATGCATTTGAAAACTGCTTCCCCAAGAAAATAGTTAAATATACTCGTAAGAAACCTTGTAACAAACCATGGCTTACTAAGGGTATAAAAATATCTTGTAACCGGAAAAGGGAAATGTATCTGACAGCAAGAAAGAGTAGTGACCCAGAAACTATCAAAAATTATAAAAACTACTGTGTTATATTAATAAAAGTTATTAAAAAATCCAGGAGTATGTGTATCATGTCTGAAATAAGCAACTCTGATAATAAAATTAAAACAATTTGGAATATTATTAAAAGAGAAACAGGTCAACCAAGAGCAGAGGAAGACAGTATTTTCATCAAATTGAATGAAAACTTTACGAACAAAAAGTCAGAAGTTGAAAATATTTTTAATAATCGTTTTCTAAATGTTGTGGATATAGTAGGATCCAGGTGTTCATTAGAAGATGCTAGGCTGTTAATGGAAGAGGCCATACCTATGCAATTTGATACAATTGAAATCTCACCCACTTCTCCCTCTGAAATTAGGAAAATAATAAACTTGCTTAAAAGCAAAAACTCACATGGAATTGATGGCATTTCCAGCAAAATACTAAAAGCTTGTTCTCAACAGATAAGTAAGATTCTCAGCCACCTGTGTAATAGCTCTCTGGAACAGGGCATTTTCCCTGATAGACTGAAATATGCTATTGTTATACCTTTGCATAAAAAGGGGGATAGATCTGATGTCAACAATTACCGTCCAATCTCCCTTCTAACAGCTTTATCCAAAATTTTTGAGAAAGTAATGTATTCAAGAGTAGCTTCACATATCTGTAAAAATGAAGTACTAACAAAATGTCAGTTTGGTTTCCAGAAAGGTTTTTCAACAGAAAATGCCACATATGCTTTCACCAGTCAAATTTTGAATGATCTGAATAACCGAACACCACCCATTGGGATTTTTTGTGATCTCTCAAAGGCTTTTGATTGTGTAAATCATGAAATTCTGCTAGACAAGCTCAAGTATTGTGGCATGAGTGGGACAGTGCACAAATGGTTTAATTCGTACCTAACTGGAAGAGTGCAGAAAGTAGAAATAAGTAGTTCTCGTAACATGCAAAGATCAGCACATTCCTCAAACTGGGGAACTATCAAGAATGGGGTTCCACAAGGGTCAGTCTTGGGTCCTTTGTTGTTCTTATTATATATTAATGACTTGCCATTCTATATTTATGAAGAGGCAAAGTTAGTTCTCTTTGCTGATGATACAAGTATAGTAATCACACCTGACAAACAAGAATTAACTGATGAAATTGTCAATACTGTCTTTCAGAAAATTACTAAGTGGTTCCTTGTAAACGGACTCTCACTGAATTTTGATAAGACACAGTACATACAGTTCCGTACAGTAAATGGTATGACGCCATTAATAAATATAGACCTTAATCATAAGCATATAGCTAAGGTAGAATATTGCAAATTTTTAGGTGTGTCCATTGATGAGAGATTAAATTGGAAGAAACACATTGATGATCTGCTGAAACGTTTGAGTTCAGCTACTTATGCAATAAGGGTCATTGCAAATTTTGGTGATAAACATCTTAGTAAATTAGCTTACTACACCTATTTTCACTCATTGCTTTCATATGGCATCATATTTTGGGGTAATTCATCACTGAGGAATAAAGTATTTATTGCACAAAAGCGTGTAATCAGAATAATAGCTGGAGTCCACCCAAGATCATCCTGCAGACATTTATTTAAGGATCTAGGGATATTCACAGTAGCTTCTCAGTATATATACTCTCTTATGAAATTTGTTATTAACAACCAAACCCAATTCAAAAGTAATAGCAGTGTGCATAACTACAATACTAGGAGAAAGGATGATCTTCACTATTCAAGATTAAATCTAACTTTGGCACAGAAAGGGGTGAATTATACTGGCACTAAAGTCTTTGGTCACTTACCAAATAGTATCAAAAGTCTGACAGATAACCAACAAGTATTTAAGAAGAAATTAAAAGAATTTCTGAATGACAACTCCTTCTACTCCATAGAGGAATTTTTAGATATAAATTAAGAAAAAAAACAAAAAAATATAAAAAAATAAAAATAAAAAATAAAGAAAAACAAAAAAACACAATAAAATAAAGTTGTTATATTAACTTAAGTATGTTGTTAAATTAACCTAATTATGTCATGTATTGGAAAATTCGAACTCGTTCCACATCATTACGAAATATCGTATTCATGATCCGTGGAACTAGTATTAATCTAATCTAATCTAATCTAATCTGTCTAAGTCACTGGGTTTCTCGAAACTAAACAGCTTCTCATATGCATGCCATGTGTAGTCTGTTATCTGAACATTCACTTCCCTTTACTGCACACCTGACCTATTGAAGGAGTGGGAGAAATGGGACTATTTTTTTCCATCCCACAGCTGAGGTCAAGAAATGTGCATCTAAGATTGTCATAGAATCACCTAATCCTCTGGTTTGTTTGCAGACCAGAGGGTTCTGATCGGTTCTGGGTACAAGGCTGCAAGCTGGAAATCACAACCCTTTCCCGCCCCTCCCCCTCTCCCCAGCCAACAAACATTTTTGCTACCTGTCTAAAGGAACAGAGGATGATGCCCTCTGAATCCAGATGGCAGGTGTTATTCTTGCTGACATGAGCTACAGTTCAGTCTGCTGCACCCAATGCATTCAACAGCTGCTGACATCTTGTTGGAAGAGACACACTAACAGACATACTGAGTGCACACTGGCCTTCCTGCCTGATCTGTCACTTAATATTCTAGAGGAGCTATATTACTCATATAATGTTTCAGCTGCCAGTTACCAGTGTATTTGCCCTCTGTGCTTGTGCAGAATTAGCTGGAACTAAGGAGACATCCCATTCAGGCACCGTGTGCTTTCCACAATGGACAGCACCCCATACCATTTACCAGAGCATAAGGGGATACAAATGTGCAGCCAGTACTTACATTTACTTGAACTGTTTGCAGACAATGGCCATTTCTCCTTGCATCTGCACAGAAAAAGCACAGCCTTTATCCGTCTTCCAGTATGAAGAACTATATACAAGGGTTGGAACTTAAATAGTGGCAACTATTTATTCACAACTGATACAAAAGAGTTACATGTTTGCACCTGTTATGTCCTTCAAAGTAGTCAGTGATTTGGAAGGCATAGTACCCCGTTAACAGAGCCTGTTCTGTTGATTGTGTGAATGGAGCGGTCTACTGCCTTTCGAATCTCTGGAACAGTTCTGAAGCAAATACCATGAAGTGGTTCCTTCATCTTCGGAATCGAATCAAAGTCACAAGGATTTAAGTTCGGGGAGTACGGTGGATGGTACAGTACTTCCGAGTCTCATTGACTGAACAGAGCAGCCACGGCTTGTGCTGTATGCGCTTGTGCATTGTCATGCAAAATGATGGGTGGGTTGCACAGAAAGTGTCGCCCCTTCTTTCACAAAGCTGACCACTGATGATGCTCCAAAAATGAACAGTAATACTGTGCATTGACGGTCTGCCGTGGAGGAACGTAATACATTAGGATAACACCATCACAGTCGTACACGAGAATCGCCATAACATTCACCATACTGGGGCTCTGATGCACTTTTGATTTTCGCAGCGACCCATAATGACACCATTCGTTGGATTAGTGTTTCAGTTTTGGCTCATGCGATGTGGCCCATGTCTCATCCAGTGTTACGATATAGCATAAGAAAGCCTTTCTTTCACACTCATAGCACTCCAAGTGTGTCTGAGCAGTGTCATAACGCATCCATTTCTGCATTTCCGTCAAGTCATGTGGAACCCATCGTGATGCAGTTTTTCGCATGCCCAGGCATTCCTTCAGGAATGCAGTAATCCACTTTCATGGGTGAGCTCATGAATCGTATGGTGTTGATCACTGTCCACTAACACTGCAACAGCATGCACTTCTTCTTCAGAGACGCTAGGACGACCTGCCCGGTGCATGTGTGCCACAGTTTGCCGACCTTCGTTGAAGGCTTTTACCGAAAGTGCCACTTTTATGTACAGCAATGCCGATTCCCCACATGCCTCTTGAAGACCTTGATGGCTCTTTCGTGCTGTATGACCTCTGGCACATTCAGTCTTGATTCGACTCCGTTGTTCCTGTTTAGAAAACATAGTGACACCATTGCGTTTGACTGCTCACTCACAAGTGACTGTGTTTCCCTCAATTGTGCACACGCCAGTGATGTGGGACGGGCAAGTCCATTTGCTCGGAGGTAAGGTAGGTATGTCAAAAATGTGTGCTATCAGCAACAATAGTAGATTCCATTGCCTAGTGTCTCCACAGCAGTGTTGCCAAGTTCCAACCTACATAGGGACATGAAGGAAAGTGCAAGTCTAAGTGATCGGAGGTAAACAGAAGACTACAGGAAACTACTACAGAAAGAATTGAAATAACATGACTGTGCCATATTTCCTGAGAGTCTCTCCCAACAATCAAAGGGAAAACAATGGATCCAAAATTAAGAACTAGTAACCATTCCCAAGTACTTACATGCACTACTGACAGAAAGGTGAAGCTCATAGAAGACATTATTGAATGCCAATGTAACTCCATACACCTACACACCATTGGCAGGTATGTAAATGATTAGAGTTGAAATTCTTTTGACAGGTAGAATGACCACTTGAGTGCATTAGTGTTGTTACTAGGCCGTGATAGGGTATATAATGGGCATAAACAGCGTCAGATGTTCAGTGATCACTATGGACACAGAAATACCGTGTACTCAAGGGAAACAGCATTATCAGAACCTTACATAATTTGAAGGGGGCGTTATTGTGGGCCTCCATTTGGCTGGTTGGTCTGTTGCATCTGAACACCACAGTGTTTTCCTTTAGCAAGGGCCAGTGACTTTCTTTGTAATACCAGTAGTTCCAAATAATGCCAGTTTCTATTTCTTCCATAATCAAATGTTACTCTCAGCTTCACTGAATACTCATGCTGTCCTCCTCTTACCATATTTTTTAACATAAAGAATTACTTTATGCTTGAAAGTAGCATCATATGAGATTCTTCTCTGCTTGTCTTCCATTTTGTGACCAGCTAATGCAAACACACTACACAGTAATAGGCCAACGATACTGTAACAAAGTTGAGAATTGCGCCAGTGAATTATGATGTAAGAAACAATACTAAAGTTTCAGTTACGTTGCCAGTGAACAATGGATTCAAGTTTGTACCTGAATGTAATTTGCCACTGAATCTTACGCACACCTCTATTTTGAATACTGCATGTGGTAAAAAAAAGTGTGCGTCAGATTTGCATTCAGTATGGTATTTACATTCTGATGTAATCATTTGTCATCCCTAGAATTATCCTTTGTAACTTAACTAGGATTTATTCTGTGTGGTTCAGCATAATTAATGCTAGGTTTGGCATAATGAATGTAAATAAATTGCTATGATAGCCTTTAATTACAAAAACATCATGGGAACGTGATTTCATTGTGCTAACAAATACTGTCTTCAGTTTCCCAGTACTTTAACATGCAGTTGTTAATTGTGTACTATATACAGCAGTTTAATTGAATGCTCTATTTTGATATCTGCCTGTTAATTTTCAGTGCACCTGAATGGTTTACTGAGTCATGGCTGTCAAAGATCAAAACAGATGCCGGTAGTAATTGGCGACTTAAGGTGAGATCTTATTTTTGCAAAGAAATTACCTTTTTTCAGTTGTCTTTCTCTGCTATAATCTCCAGATTTGTTGACAACCATCATCGTTCCAAGCCATAGAATTCATACTTCTCTTATAGATATGAAAAAAGAAAGATTGTTATCATAGCCACCTTAATGAAATGACCATCATTGACTGGTTTCCCATGGTAAACTTAATGTTACTTGGTTGTGTCTTTTATTCTACACCCAGTCCTTTGAACATCACAGGTTAATTAAATTCATTTTCTTAAATTTGAATATGTGGTGTTGAAGTCTAAATGTGCACAAATTGGATACATCTTGTATATTATAGTTCTTGTTGTAAGATAACACTAAGAAGTTTGTGTTGCCACCAGTAGAGTAAGTGCCTGTTCCCTCTTTTTCCCCACTGTTCTTTACTGTTCATTTCTCTTCTGTTCTTTCCAGAGCTTCCTGTACAATGATCTGTGAACCGGATGTAATAATTTCATATATTACTTGCTTCAAATTTTAGGTATACTGTTTTTCTCCTTAATGCCACTACTGGAACACAATTTTGCATAAAAAGAAGCAGTTTCTTTGTGACATAAATTTATGAATATAATACTGTAGATAGAATAAAGAAATGATTGCAGTGGCTCGGGAGTGGGGAATTGACACACATATTATATGTGTCCGAATCATGACTACTACTACAAAAAGTATATGGTGTCCCATTAGGTCCTCTGAAGCTTTAGCTAACAGGTCATGAAAACATTGAGACATTTATTTATTTACTCATTCATTTGTCCACTTGTAATCTTAAAATGATATAGAATTTGTTATCATAATACAATGCAAATAAATAGCCCAAAAATATACATACACACAAAATATGTAAGTACACTTTAAAGAGATTAGTAGGATGCATGCTCAGCCATGGCCTTGGTGAAGGAACCATCCCAGCATTTTCCAGAAATGACTTTTGAAAACCCATATCAGGACGGCCAGACAGCTCCATTCTCCTGAATATGTGGTCTGTTTCTTAACGACTGCACTGCCTCATTCGGTTGGTCCCTTTTGTACAATATTGTTTTGATGTAAACACACTATTGGCTCTAGAACCACAAACTTGTGGTATTTTATGCTAGGTTTCCTCACAAATCAGGTATGCCGTCAGCTTACATGTTTTTTAGACAGTCCTTTGTTTGGCTCAGTTGATTCTCATTTGATTGTGAATGCCACAGAAAAAGTATGAATTGTATGTTCTGAGAAGATCCTTTTGTAGGCCTGCACTATTGAAGGTTATACCAAGCCTTGTGTGTAGCCTGTTTATCTGATAGTAATGATCAGAATGGCCAGGATCTGTTATAAATAATTTTAAATTTTCCCTGTAGATATCTGTAAGTACAGGGTGTAAAACTGATACTGTAATTTTTGGTACCCTAGTACTAGTGTTTATCCTTTGTGCTACACGAGAAGTGCTTCAAATGTTTAGGAAGTTATTACTAGTTTTACCCTCAACACCTGAGTTAATATTCATGTCTCCGTGTAATATTATGGAAGATTTGGGGGCTGAAACTATTTCCAGGACTTTAAAAGAAAGTGCTCATATTACCACTAGGTGAGCAGTACACCCACAGAATGATTAACTATTTATATATGTCTAGCTTTATTAGTTCAATGGCTGCCAATTCAAAATGTTTATCTACACCAATTGTGATCCAGTCTTCGCTAGCTTTTTGGATTTGTTTCGCCCCTGATACGAGGCCTGTTCAGAAAGTAAGCTCCGATTGATTGCCAAATTGAAACCACAGTGAACATCAGAAATGTTTTACTTGTAACAATTAGCTACACCTTTCAGCTACTTCTCTATGTAGTCGCCGTTCTGACTTAGACTTTTGTCATAGCGTTGTACCAACTTTTCAATAGCCTCATCATAGAAGGCAGCCGCCAGTGCTTTCCGCCAATTCTCCACGCTGGCCTACACCTCGTTGTCTGTGTCAAAATGTTGTCTTCAAAGACAGTGGTTCATGTGACCAGAGATGAAACTCAGGGGGAGACAATTGCGGACTGTATTGTGGGTAATCTCACATTTCCATTTGAAAACGATGCAGGAGCATCTTCATTGCCCCTGCAGAATGCGGCTGAGAATTGTCTTGAAGAAGAAACAGCACGACAGTTATGTAATGTTAGCTGCATAGCTTCAGGCGAAATTTCTCACCAGGCCCTCGTACTTGGCGGCAGACACTATTTTCTAGACATCTTTACGCACTCACTGCGAGCTCAGAAATGAGAAGAGCGACGTGATGCTAACTGGCGTTATACTAGAGACACTACCCAACACATCTGTGCAAAGCTTTATCGGATTTTCATAGTCGTTTCCATTTCGCGACCGATCGGAACTTACTTTCTGAACGCCCCTCGTATAAATACATGATTCCCCACTCTTCAAGGTAGTTCTACAGTAACAACTTGCATATTCATATGATGATAGCACAATATGCTATATTTCATTATCTGTACACCAGTGCTCTGTAAGGCATACCACTGTGCTGTTCAAACACTGTAATTAAACTTCAAGCCTCTGTACTTTCATTTCTGTGGGGTTTTTGCATGCTGGCGTGGTACATTTTATTTTCTCTGTACATGATGAATAAATCTCTAAACTGGTTGGGATATTTTTATTGAAGGGGAGTCTCTTGTCATGGTTTACCTTGAAAAACACCTAGTTCTCCTACCCATGGCAGTAGGTATTTGACTATGTTTGCCTCCTCACCCACCTGATATACTTTCACAAATTAACTCCACCAACCACGATGTGTACTCATGTTGTAAACTTTCTGCTTTGTATAGATGAGTTTTACTATCCTGAAAATTTACTGCTTTCCACACCTATGTGATGGATAGTGCCTGGGTCCTGAGAAAGTTTTTTTTAATGCCACTGTGCAGTCTTGTTGTTCTCGACCCACTGCCATTGTCGTGTTATGTCACGTATGGTGGCTCCCGAGGCCACCATACTGATAGGATGGGAGAAGCTGCAGTAAATGAAGTCGGGATCTTTCTAATTCTGGCTCGGTAATGATTGTATTTATTCCGAAATTAATCACTACCACCAACATCACCCACTGTCTCAACTACCAAACTTCATTGTGTTAGACTATTGCCTGTCTCCCTTCACAATAAATATGTCCCTCACATTTACAATAATTATTGGCCCATATCCTTGCTTACAGCATTCTCAAAAATCTTCGAGAGTGCAATGTACTCAAGAGTGGTTAGCCATCTCAACAGTTATGGGATACTTAGTAAATCACAGTTCAGATTTCAAAAATGCTGTTCCACTGAGACAGCAATATACAATTTCACTGTCCGCATAATAGAGTCTTTAAATAGTAAAATGTCACCAATAGGAATTTTCTGTGACTTGTCTAAAGCATTTGATTGTGTGAACCATGACATTATGTTACAGAAATTACAATTCTATGGTATAAATGGAATAGCATATGAGTGGTTTAAGTCATACCTACAGAACAGGAAGCCAAAAATTTCCTTATACGGGGCAAGTGATTTAAATAAGTTTGCCACTTCATCTAACTGGGGTGAAATTACATTAGGTGTTCCACAGGGTTCAATCATGGGTCCCCTTCTGTTCTTGACATGTGTGAACGACCTCCCTTCCTATCTGAAACAGGAAGCTGAACTGACACTGTTTGCTGATGATACAAGTGTCATTATTAATCCAGTAAAAGAAAGTCAAATTGAAAATGATACAAGTAAGGTCTTTGGAAAAGTCATTAATTGGTTTTCTGCAAATGGGCTTGCAAAAAAACACAGTACATCCAATTTTCTGCTGCAAAAAGTACAATTCCGTCAATAAATATAACACATCAACAGAAGTCAGTAGACAGGGTAGAGCATACTAAGTTTTTGGGGGTACATATAGATGAGAATCTTAATTGGAAAATTCATGTTTTGGATCTCCTAAAGCGACTAGGTTCAGCAACTTTTGCGATCAGAATAATTGTCAATTTTGAGGATATAGAAATTATTAAGCTAACATACTTTGCATGCTTTCACTCTCTGATGCCATACAGAATAATATTCTGGGGTAACTCAACATTTAGACAAAAAGTATTCACTGCTCAAAAGAAAGTGGTTAGAATAATGTGTGGGGTTCATAGTCACACATCTTGTAGATATCTTTTAAAAAGATTGAGAATTCTTACAACAGCCTCACAATACATCTACTCACTAATGAAATTTGTTCTCAACAACATGGACCAGTTTAAAAACAACAGTGACAGTCATGATTATAATACCAGGAAAGAGAAAGACTTACACTATCCTTTGGTCAACCCATCTTTGGCACAGAAAGGGGTAAACTATGCTGATATAAAAATTTTCGACAAATTACCAGATGAAATAAGGTGTCTGACAGACAGCAGTAATAGCTTCAAAAATAAATTGAAATCGTATCTCCTTGACAACTCCTAGTATACCATAGATGAATTCTTGAATAGGAATAAATAAATCTATAAATATAGTATATGCATTTTGTGCCATTTAAGGGAATGGGGTAAATAATAGAAATATTGATCTTTAACTCTGTATTTTTATATATTAAAAATTTTTGTTTCATATGTGCATTTCTTGTGCACTTGACACATTCCACATCATAACGGCTACCATACCGTGTGATTGATCAATGGAACATGAAACCAACTAACTAACTACAGTGGAGACTCCGTTTTTGTTGATTTGTGTGGTTTAACATTAATGTCCCTCCCCAGTTGTTTCATTGTTCAAGTATCATCATTTTTATGGCTTGTAAGTAACTGCCATTCACCACTAAAACCCTCACATCTTCCTATAGGCATTATTTAGGTTAAAAAAAAAAAAAGTTACTCATTTCCCAATGCCAGAGTGTGAACATACTTCCAGAAATTATGTGAGTTTATAGTTATTATTAGCTAGTGGCTACTGCCCAGTGACAGTTTAACAGTGTTATTGTCCTTCTGATGGAATGTCTTTGTATCTGTTTGGTCCAGGGAAAGAAACTTTATGTGGCATCAAGTTCAGTGACAACAAAGAGACAGAGGGAAAAGTACAGAATTGACTTGGCAATCATGGTACAGAATCACTAAGGGGATAAGAAGACTTGTAAGAAAATGGGACAAGCGTATAGAGCCTGGTGGCAACCTCATACGTAACAAATGTATCATCTGATACAGTCTAATTTAATCTGCCCCAAAGTTCAATAATTTACGTACCTCCTGTCAGCATTATCTAGATTCACAGTTACAAAATTTTGTTGCTGCTGCTGCTTTTATGGCAATATCTAATGGCTTTTGTGATTCTTTTTCAAATTTTGAGTAAATATAGTGTTTGCAAGATATTTCTCTGGTTTTGGAAGGACATCTATACTGCATAAAAAGAGTGTACACTGTTAATTACTTTTGTGTTGTTGCTAGCAGCTGCATATCAGATACAATGTGGCAGTTAATTTTTATATAATTAAATATTCAAGTTCCAAGTCATATTAATCTCATTCCTTGTGCACTCCAAAAGTGTCACCTTTTTTTTCAAATGTTTTAATATCTAAAGTGTCTGTAATTTTATTAATTGCTAGCTCAGGAACTGTATGCTATGACTAGGCCACAGATTCTTAATTCGTAAAGAGTGCATTTTAGACACCTAAAATAGGCTCTTTCAGTAGCTCATTTAGGCTATATAAAGCCTAAAATAGGCCCTAAAAATATTATGCAGAAAAACTAAATATAATGTAAAATACACAGTGTTGAAATATAAGCATATTATTATTGATTAAAAATAAGGAAAATGAAAATTTGCACAATTGCTCAACACAGCAAAAATTACAGTACTTTAATGTTCAAATTGACCCCCAAACCTTTTCAGTTTTTCCAAGATAAAAATACTGTATAAAACACATAGCCACAAATTGAAATTCGTGTAGTATGTAATTTAATAAATTCTGGATAAATCAGTTGTTTCAAACATTCATATCATAGTTGGCTTCACAGTAAATAACTAATACCTTTTCTGGGTTTTCCAGAAGAAAACTACAGTGTATGTTTATCAGTATTAATTTATATACCAAAAAAGAACATTCTACATCAACGGGTGTGATGTAGGCATGCTTTACTTTTGGCACACGTGTAACAGGAATGCTGCAATAAGGGGAGCTTGATTTCCCACTAAGTATGTATGCTGCTGCATGTGAGTCCTTCAGGCTGGTGTTCTTTCCCACAATTCTTTCCCAATTTTACCCGTACTTTTTCTCCCGCTTCACCTGACCCTTCATTAATTTTCTTTTTAACTTTCTCCAGCAAAGAAATAACTTTTCCATATGTCATATAGTGCAGAAAGTCTGGCAGCCAGTATTATACAACTATACCTTGAGCTGTTATCAGCATTTCCTTCTGTTGAACTGCTGGTGCACTGAAATTAGAAGGCATATGAATATCTTTCTTGATGGAATCAGGCAGTTGGCCAGGATTCTATAAGTTCATTCTTTCCACTTTAGATTCTTGTAAGCAATTTTTAGCTTTTGAAAGTACAAGAATTTTGTTATATTAAATAAATAGATACCTTTTAGGATTTTAAAGCTAAATAGGTAAAAATCGACATTAATGTTGAAATAGCATTTTAGGTGCTATAAAATTGTTGGTTTTGAGGTTAATTAGTCACAAAACACATAAGTGCAACTTTATTTACAACTAGGAACTCGGGAAAAGAATAGGTTTTAACCTAAAGTTTGACAATCTAGCTATGACTCTCACTCATATTCTGTGTGAAAATTGTGAAACTGCTTATTTGACTCCTCATTGGAATAGTGTACTCTTCTGAAACATTGCACATTCTACTTTTAGAGCCTTTCTTATTGTTACACTAAACCACATTAGAGCAAAATAATTCAGTGGTGTTCTCTATCACTGCAATTCTACAAGCTTAATTTACTGTTACATAAAGTGAGTATATGTGCTCCTTAAGCAATTTCTTGTCCATAATGCATGAATAAAGCAGAATGGAGTTGACAGTTCCCAGGGAGACCACCAGTGTGGCCATTGGGTTGAATCCAGGTTAATGCTGGCATTACTAGTGTTACACAAATATATTGTATCAGGGATACAAACAGAATCAGTAAAACACTGTGTGCTTGATACCCACTGTAAGCTAGCTGTACATTTGTACCTACACTTTCACCTTCACCTACACCTATTTCTGCATAGATATTTGCCAATCACTGGACAATGCATTGCAGAGAGTTCATTGTACCATTACTATTTATGCCCTGTCATTTTCCACTCGGAATTGGAATGAGGGAAAAATGATTGTCTGTATGACTCTGCACAAGTGCAATGGCAGCAGCTCCACATGCAACACACTTTTAGCACTTTATGTGTTATCTTCTTATTGTAACGAGCTTACTTATAGACCTTCTTGATTTTGTGTAATTGTGTGTAAGTACTGCATGTAACACTTACTTGTATCTTGTTGAAACACAGACATTTCCACCTGGAAGATACAATAACAGTGGAGGAAATGTATAGTTATGTGATAGCCGCATGCTAGCTATTGTTCGTAGAGTCATAGATGTGTTGTAAGCATAACACAAATAAAGCTGAGATATGCCAAACATAACACACTGTGCCACAGATGAGTGTATGACAGATAGTCAGTTACTGTCAGGATATCTCAGTGTACATAGGCCATGAGATATAGCATCCCAGCAGTCATCCATTACGATGGTTTCAGTGTGCTATCCCAGTGAATTGATCCAGTTCCAGCAGGACTACTCACAGGTTCACACGAGTTGAATTGTTTGGCAATGGATTTCGCAACTGACTGATATTGACCTGATTGACAGGCCTGTTTGAATGCTGGACTTGAAACCCATTGAAAATTTGTGGGACAAAATGAAGCATCACGTGAACTTGTGCTGGCCGACACCAGCCCCTGGATCTGGTGTCAGATGTGCGGGGATGATGAGATATATTTCCATAGGTTAACAGTCTCCATGCCTCAATGGATGAGGTAGATGATTGCAGCTCGTTGTGGGCAGACCTCATACTAGCCTCATCCCAGATGTGAAACTTTCCTCCTGTCACATTACTCCACTTTATATTACAACATTTGATACAAGTGTGTTTTTTAATTGGAAATCCATATGAAATCATCGTAATTTACATTTTATTTATTGAATTTGTGCTCCCTAACATGTAATACATGTAAATTTGAGAGAAACAATTCAAACTAAATAGAAATAGAAATGGTGTTCTAATGTGAGAGTCAGAGAAAACAATTTTGAGCAATATAAAAACTGGTAAATCGTATAATAATAATAATAATAATAATAATAATAATAATAATCTCTTCCTTACTGCTTCACCAACATTTAGGGTGCAAAAGAAGTGCTATCAGAGTGTACGAAATCTATTTCTCAGGTTAACATTCCGTGGGAGCACAAGAATTCAGTTTCATACACTATGCCCATTTCTTTACATTAGTCTTCAAAGAAACAACCACTGCAGGATATGCATTCAGTATCTTCTTCTTCAGATTGCACATGTGATGCATTGCCCTCAATTAAATTTGTATCAGACTGAAAATGACTAGAAGATTGTTTCCTGCATTTTTCTTTTTCAATAACAAAGCAATTCAGAATGTGCCAATTTTGTTAGATTAGGTGGCTCTTTTGGCTTGCTGGTTTTGGGAGTTGGCCAGATACCAATTGGGCTCACATTAACTCCATTGTTTGCATCTTTTATGTCAAACTCTTGGTGTATTGCAAAGTCGTTGTCTCCAAGTATATGCCTGTTACATGGGAAGAGTCCCATTTTCCAGAGGATGTCTATAGCATTTTCCTTTGGTACTACTCTCAAGTAGGTCTTTCTAGATGTCCTTGTAATCGAAAATGAGGTTACTATTTGACCTGGGTTATTTGCCCACCAGATTTATGTTGCTTGCTGGTAATGTATTTTGAATGGTTCCATAAATTCCACAAAAGCGGCTGCATTTTATTCATGGAATTAGGTGACAAACAGATGATAGGGTCACAGTTTTCACTTGCTTTGTCTATCACACAAATGTAATAAGATGATCGTATTAGGACAACAGAATCATTACCAGATGGTTTCATAAAGTTTACGAAATTGTCAAACCAATTAGTAAAAATATGAATCTGAATCCAGCTACCACGTTGGCAACATGAAGTTACCCCAATATGAGATGCTGTGTCCTAATATGCGATGTTTGTGCATACTGAGATTACCCCATGATATCACATATTAGGAATAAGCCATGTTATGCTAGCAACCTAGCCTCATAGTTGTGCTGCTTGGTTTGAAGGACAGTTCTTTAAACAAATGAAAGAGTAATTTGTGAAGAACATAAAGATATGAATATTGTTGCAACTGCTACTCACCTTCAGTTATTAAAGCTCTATAAGTGCATAAACCCAAAAAAACTTGAAATTGAAAAAAATCAACGATTCTGGACAATATTCAGCTCCGTAATGGTCTTACTGTCACTGCTGTATGCATCAGGTGCTGTGAGAACTAAGTTCTGATACCTCCCAGCAGAGTTCAGCACTTACTTTAGTCAGAATCCAGCTTTCTCACATTAGCAAACTCTCCCACAATAGGTACCTCTCCTCTGTATTCAAAATCATTTTCAATAATGATAATATATTTTGGGTAAATTAAAAATAGTGTCAAATCAGAATATAAGTAGTAATTTTCTCAAAGTAAGTTCTAATTCCACTAAGGCAAAGCATATTGCATTCTGTCATCTGGTGTCTATAGTTTCATTCCCATAGACCACTGTCATTAATGAGCTCGATCTTCGATGCAGATTATGGAAAACAAACCATGCTATATGTCGGAAAACCATATTTTATGCTTGTCCTGTCAATTGGGAAGTCATACAATATCGTACCTGCTTATCACTTTCATTACAATATACAAATCCAACCAGATTCTAATAAATATTGTCTGGCAGAATTTAAATGTCTGATTCAGACCAATTACACTTAATAGTTGAATGTATTTTTCCCAGCAGATTTGTAATTATTCTCTCTTACTCACATTCATGTTAACGATTTTTTGTTCTGCATCTGCTTTCCCATTCTGTTTGCTACTTCTTTTCGTAGTTTTGTCCACGTAAGCGAAACTTTCTCATTGGAAACTTAATTTGTAGCTGATTGTTTTCAAAATAGTGTGTGATAGTGAATTTTAGTGTTACCAAATAAAATGGCAAAAGTATTACTTTTGAGCTTGGAACTTACATTTTAGTGTGTAATTGGAAAAAAAGTACACTATTAGCACTATAATTCATGCAAAGAACTGAATAACTATTCAATTAGTTACTCACTCTTACATTTGAAATACAAGCTATGTAAAAGTTAAAATTTTGCTAGAAGTCTGATTGAACTAAAATCATGTACTCCTCAACACAACTATATTCTCTCATTCTCATAAAACCAATGCCCTTAAAATAACTTGGATGAATTTTGTTTAAAATTTTGGTAATTTTTTATACAGTTTTTGTTAGCTCATAGTACAATAGTTCTCTTAAAGACCCCCAAATAATATGCACTAGCGTTGTATTCATCAAGACATGAGAAGCTACCACAGAAAGGCCTTTGGTACCTATCTACTATGACAGGAACATGGAAAAATATTGTCAAGAATGTGGAAACGAACTCTGGTACAGCGAGTGATGACCAGATACTTCGACCTTGAGCTACTTGCACAGCGACCTAACACTTTCTTTGAACCACGTCTAGCACTGTTGGTCAAATCACTACATATTTCACAACTGCTGTTGAAATCCTATACTTTCATGTATATTGTTAAAAAAAAAGCACTCCATCTTCAGGCCACGAGTGGCCTACCGGGACCATCCGACCGCCGTGTCATCTTCGGAGGAGGATGTGGATAGAAGGGGCATGGGATCAGCACACCGCTCTCCCGGTCATTATGATGGTATTCTTGACCGAAGCCACTACTATTCAGTCGAGTAGCTCCTCAATTGGCATCACGAGGCTGAGTGCACCCCAAAAAACGGCAACAACTCATGGCGGCCTGGATGGTCACCCATCCAAGTGCTGACCACGCCCGACAGCGCTTAACTTCGGTGATCTCACAGGAACTGGTGTATCCACTGCGGCAAGGGCATTGCATGTATATTGTTTATCTGGTATTAATTTCCAATGTTTTGTGGAATACATCTCACTGGTATGATAATACGTTGTCGCTATAATCCAGCATGGGCATTAACAGGGCAAAACTTTTGTCACAAATTGTGACATGGCAGCACATGCCGAGAATGCCTGTTGTGGGACTTAGTCATTTTGCATGTGAGTTTTGTTGACTGTACATTGAAGGCACTGGAATCGTTCTGCAGTCTGTTGCAGATTATGGTTATTGAAACTTTCTCAGCAGCATTTCTTCTTCCTTCCAAAAAGTCACATTTAGGTGTTACATTTCTGTAACACACTTTTATTAGGTGATCTGATGTTACAGATCTAGTAGCTCACTGCTGAATTGCTTCAGTGTCTGCCTTTAATGTGACATGGTGAAGGTTTCAAACACCCAAGCCATACTCAGTTGATGACATCGCTTTCCCATACACAACAGTGTGTACTCTCAGTGTGCTGCTCACCCTGTTATATATGTAGAGAACAAGAGCAATCCTGTGACATTTTTGTGGAACCCTCCTGATGTTGCCTTTGTCTCCAATGAACTTACATTGGCCAGAACCACATAATGGACTTTGTCGCTCAAAAAGTTTGTGAGGCAGTCACATATATGAGAACCTTTTCTGTATTCCTGGGCTTTTTGTAACAAGCTGTAGTGTGGTTCAGTGTATACTGCTTTCCAGAAACCAATGAGTAATGAATATACCTGTTCCCAGCACCTATGGTTCAGAGAATATTGTGTGCGTAAAGGGTGAGCTGTGTTTTGTGTGAGCTGGACATGTATATGGTAGGAGGATTCAAATGCCTGTCTGACCAACCTGTTTTTTTATTCCCCCAAATAATTTTGGGCAGATGCTGAATTAATTTCTTGAACAAAAGCACATCCAATATGCCTTTGTCATAAAGTGATACTATGTGCCCATTGTGGGGGTTGGTTTTGGAACCTGGACCCACCCAGTATTGTTCTTTATGCCAAACGTATGCAGTTAAGTTAGAATACAGCATAGCACAAGTGCAGAAACAGCAAGGACAGTAATCACTGGTACCACTGATGCAATATTTTCTAATCAGTGAATGAAAAAAATTGGCTTTTATGTGGTCTTCACTTTTCATCTGGACCCATTTTTCAGGGATAGGGAATTAACTCTGAGTATGTGTACTATCTGGAAAAATATGCAAAAATATTCAGCCAGATCATGATAAGATTTTAGTTTGGTGCAAATATTGGCAACTTGCTTTAAATGCAGAAAAATGTAAAATTATGCAGTTCATAAGCAGTTTCTTATGACTACAATATCAATGAAACACTAGTGGAGTCAGTTAACTCAAACAAATACCTATGGAATGATCGTATAGGCTCATTTGTAGGTGAAGCAGTTGGCAGACTTTGGTTCATTGGTAGTCTAAAAGGAGATTGCTTACAAAACAATTGTGCATCTCATTTTAGAATATGGCAATATTGCATGTATTCAGAGGAGGGCAGTACAAATGATCACAAGTTAATTTGAGTCATGTGAGAGGGTGATGTAAGTGCTCAAAAATCTGAATTGGTAGATCCTTGAAGATAGACACCACTTAACCCATGAAAGCCTACATACTACATTCCAGTCCCCTATGTATAATGCCCATAAAGACAGCAAAGACAAGATTACACGAATTTTAGCAGTCATTCTTTTTGTACTCCGTATGAGTTTGGAAGAGGAAAAAACCATAACGTGTGGTAAAAGGTAACTGGCGTTTTACTTCAGTGATTTGCGCAGACTATGTAGTTAGATGTAGATTCAATGAAATTGATACTTAAAACTTGACTGGTCTCTGAAACTTGGTAAAAAGTGAGATGCACACATACCTTCACTAGTAGAACTGTTTTGTGGCATGTATATTCTATTTATCAGCCAAAAGCTAATGACGTGGTACAAATCACTTTTAACCTGTTCATTTCAAATTGCTCATATCCCTTTTCCAAAAACTATTATTTGCTGTGACACTCTCATGATCCTTACCACTGATTTGTTTCTGTGACATTGTTAACCAGTAAGTACTACAGATGTTGACAGGAACAAAGTTATTATGGAGGAGTCTCTCAGACCACTCTTTTTGTTTCTCTATACATATTAAAAATTAAAGTCCCCCACCATGTTCTTTTGTCTGTGTGTGAAGGCTAATCTCAGGAACTATTGCAGAGATTTTGATACGGTTTTCACTATTAGACAGTCTTATTAATGAGGAAGGTGTGTGTGTATAATTTATAATTATACTGATGATGATGTGTGTAATATATGTATTGGTATCTGTTTTGTATTTAAGTGGCATTTGGTATGAAATATCATGGCAATGATGGGAGCTATATAGGAGGTAGTATGTTAGGGGAAAATCAGTGAAGTAAACACGTGCCAAAACTCCAGAGAGCAGTGACCTTGACCAGAATTTATACATATTATAAAGTCACATGCCATCTTGATTTCTGTCTGTATGTGAACATCAGGCAGTAGAACTGAACATAAACCTTTCCAAGGCAAAAGTTACGTCTAATAAATGCAGCATGGTAGGAAATGAAAAACATACAACTGGACACTGTCAGGAAATACATATATCTTGGTCACTTTTTAAAATGATGGTAGACATAAGATCGAAAATATTTTGATGCCTCAAGCTAGGCTGACAAGCATTTGGAAGACATTCAACTGTCATGGCAGTACAACTTGAAAGAAGGGGAAAAAAGAAAAGTTTTTGATCAGTGTGTTCTCCCTATTTTGACTTACTCATGCCTGTGAGGAATGGACACTTCATGAATATACAAGACAGAACTGTTCATCAAGGGATGGAAACCTCTGTTGGTATTTACAAGGTAAGATGGGAAAAAAAGAGGGGCGGCAGGGCAGAGGACATCATATCAGTTACCGACATCAAGGACATCCTGGAGAGAATAGCCACTATTAAATGGCAATGGACTGTCCATGGTGCCAAAAGAAATGACAATGGATGGACAAAGGCAGTGCTGGAATGGAGTCCAAGACACAGAGACAGACCATGGGGAAGGCTGACAGACTGATATGAATAGGACAAAGACCTGTGGAAGATCACTGGAGTCAACTGGCTGACTATTGCTGAAGAACATTCCTCATGGAAGAAGAAATTGCAGACATCCCTGAGCTCAATACTTGGAGAGGCCACATCGTTTAATGATAGAAATGGGTGCTGCTGCTGCTGCTGCTGCTGCTGCTGCTGCTGATGATGATGATAATATGAAGGCCAATCTCAGGAACAACTGCAGGGATTTTGACACGGTTTTCACTAATAAATAGACTGATCATGAGGAAGGTTTACATATACAATTTATTATTGTTACGCCAGAAGGCTGAAGAGTGTTAGTGCTACCTGTATGAAGGCAGGGTGGTTCGCTAGTTGTATATGAAACAATTGTTTTGTGTGAATATATATTTTCATGACTTCCTGTGTTCATTACACTTCTTGGACTAGACTATGGAAGTTAAGTTTTTTTTAAACAATGCATGATTTAAAACACTTGGATAACTAACTAAAACAGTTAAATTTGTAGTGTATTTTTATTTTATGCATTACTAAAATAACTATAAATAGTTACCTCCCCACTCACTTACAGAGTGTCATTACTAATAAAATTAGAGATTCGCAACATTACTATTTGGGAAAAACTCAATTTAGTTATGAGAAGTTGTATGTGAAATCAGCTTTGAGTTTATTACTCATTGTTTCTGTTGTCTTCTCTCGCACACTGTGTGCTTCTTTAGTGGATACAGGAGCAAAGAACAGATGCTATTCATGAAGAGACAAGTCAGATGTTAATTTATTATACATATGATATCAAATAGTAAAAATAATACACAACTTTTTGCTGAAATATCAGAGTCAATTGCTAACAGTAGATTTGAGTATAGAAATATATACAAACAGAAAAGAGTTATAAATCTGTCACTCTTCAATACAATGTCTATTCAGAAGATGTCAAGCCCTGGCCACAATCAAACTCTGTAAAAGTTATTCAGCTGGCAAACACACAAAACAGGATTAGTGCATGAATGTTCGAACTTAAGTATGCCCGGCACTGGACCTCTGGAGAGGGGATGCTTGCATCTCATTGTCAGTGGCATAATCGTTCATGGCATTGCTCTCGTGCCGCAGTGGAGGCTGTAGGAAAAATAGCAGCATAACTGACGGTACACATATTTGAAAGTGCGGCAGTCTGGATGAGGGGGCAATACCACAGTTTCAAAGTAGAGTAAATATTACATTCTATGATTCTATGCAGTGAGAAACTTCGTCACATTTTAATTTTAAAAATGAGGTAGAAAGTATTCTTATGAGGCCCTGAATAATATTTTGTTCACTTTTAAGCCTGCACGCATTTCACATAGACCTTCCTAGAACACTTCAAACAAAACTGAACACCACACTGTTGACACAGTTATCTTGTTTCACTCTTAAAATGAGCTGGGTTCGATTGCCGGCAGGGTCAGGGATTTTCACCTGCCTCGAGATGACTGGGTGTTTGTGTTGTCCTCATCGTTTCATCATCATTCATGAAAGTGGCGAGTTTGGATTGAGTAAAGATTGGGAATTTGTATGGGCGCTGATAACCGCGCAGTTGAGTTTCAAATGAGAAAGGTAAAAGTCATGTTTTTTGTTTTTAAAACAATTCTTTCTGTGTTTGAGATTCATCTTGTATGTTTAGTATTCTTCTAATGGTGTCACTCAAATCTTGTGGTAAATGTCCAATAGAAAATCTTGATTTTATATGAGGCTCAACAAGATCTGTTACTAGAGTCTTCATGAAGATTAGTGCTGTCGTTACTTCTGTCTTTGGATAAGGTTGACGTAACATATGACAAGGCACACTACAAGCAGCATCCACTGGTGTGAAGGAAATGGCTATAGATCAGCAACAGGAAGTTCTGTGGACCCTCCATTTTCTTTCTTTTCAGTGCATTTTTTTGAAAGTTCATTGACTACTTCTGCTGATGAGTGTCAGTTGTCACCTGCAATACTTCTCCCCATTTTCAGTGTGTTTCACCAACCAAAGAATAGCCTGTATGGGGACACAGTGACCTTTCTCATGATTTGAAGAAGTATGACCATTGCTGCCTTTTGCAGAATAAATTTACGCATTATACAAGTAATTTGTATGTGCATCAGCCAAGCAGTGAATTTTCAAGTCTGCTGCTGTATTTTGCATATACATTCTAAGCTCACATCTCTCACGGAAAGGTACAAGCTTTTCATCAACACACACTGTAATACCAACAGAGTAGTAAAGTTGACTGTTTGCAGTGAAACATAGAAAGATTTGTGAAATAGCTGCTACTCCTGATCATCTGAGTTGTCAAATTGTAGTGCTGATAATAAAAACAAAACTCTTTCTTAACAGTGCACCGAGCGAGGTGGCGCAGTGGTTAGACACTGGACTCGCATTCGGGAGGACGACGGTTCAATCCCGCGTCCGGCCATCCTGATTTAGGTTTTCCGTGATTTCCCTAAATCACTCCAGGCAAATGCCGGGATGGTTCCTCTGAAAGGGCACGGCCGACTTCCTTCCCCATCCTTCCCTAATCCGATGAGACCGATGACCACGCTGTCTGGTCTCCTTCTCCTAACAACCAACCCAACCAACCAACCCTCTTAACAGTGCGTGAGAAAACATCTCTGCCTGTTCCACTGGTTACAAATGAACTGTAAACTGGTTTGTCCCCGATTTGAAAATGGCCAAATGCACTTATTGCCCAGTTAGTGCTTTGAATTCAGTGACATCAACATCTTGTAGATAGAACTAGCAATCATTAGCATACTGTGCTCTAAGTTTAGATTTTTTTGAATTTGTCCTTAGAATGATTTCATGTAAAATATCTTTGGTAAACCAAAGCAGGTTTCTCCAAGACTTTTCACCCATCTGTCACAGATCAAACAGCTGGAAGGTGATGTGCATTGTCAACAGCTGTCATATCTTCACCATTTTCAATTTCCTGCTTCGAATTAGTCTTGTGATCACTGAATATCTCAAAAGCAGGGTTGTTACTGCTGTCGTCAAAGTCTCCATCTGAGAATTCATTGAGTCAATCTTGAACATCAAAATGGTTCAAATGGCTCTGAGCACTATGGGACTCAACTTCTGAGGTCATCAGTCCCCTAGAACTTAGAACTACTTAAACCTAACTAACCTAACGACATCACACACATCCATGCCCGAGGCAGGATTCGAACCTGCGACCGTAGCGGTCGTGCTGTTCCAGACTGTAGCGCCTAGAACCGCTCGGCCACCCCGGCCGGCTTCTTGAACATCCCCATCTGTGTCATGTAAAACACATTGTGTGCAAGGTCCAGCTTTCTCTGCCCTGGAGAAATGCTAACATGTAGTAAAAACATGCCATGCGTGTACTATGGTATGTCAGTGTCAGATCTCTGAAAGGCCAAATGTAAGAAACAAAGTGCAGCAATAATGTAACAGTTTTGGCACATGTAGCTTACCATTCAATAGGAATGTACATAGAATGTTCATTTCACTCTGCAGGTGTGTGTGAAATATCATGAAACATAAGATTGTAGAGGTCTTGGAGACAGTCCATAGTGTTTAAGGGCTCGAAAAAAATTAACGGGAAGTAATTTTTGAGTTTCTCTGTCTTTCCTGTTATCTGAAATACAGTGTCGTAGTAATTGTGGGGAACTTTGTCTCATTGTAACTTTATTTCATTTAAATACTGCTGTGAAAAATACTTCCTGAATGATAGTGCTTGTGTAGTTAATGTACTGTTACAGTTTTGCAGCACCATTGCATGGCATTGATAAAGAGAAAACATTGTTACGTGAAAATTTATGATAAGTCAGATATGAAAATTGCTATATGAAAGGAAGATTTTCCCAATATTGTTGTATTATAAAGATGTAGCTACATCTGGACAATAAGGGGAAGGACGAGAAAACAAAAAAGCACTATTATAGAATGTTGTATACTTCTAGTGGAGGCTCCAAAGATGTGCAGACACTGATCAAAATGATCTGGACGTCAGTCCAGATATTCTGTTTTGTCTGGAACAGCTTGGGATATAATTACTCATTATTACGGGAAAAAGATAAGAAAGTTCTTTAACACACTTAGACTTAACTACACACATAAATTGTAAGTAGAACATTACTCACTGAACCAGAGCTACAGAGATGACGGGTATAACTTGTGTTTGTTATGTTGGTTCACATTACACAGTAATTTAAGACACACATCGCTATGATGCGTGCAGTACTTTTATTCATGTAGCTTTTTAATGTTTTGTGTTTTGTTGAAGTGGGTGAACTAGAAGACCTCTCATCATGCAACTCTTTTTTTTCTAGGCAGTTTATTGCCAATATAAATTCATTCAAACTTGGTGAAGATTTATGCAGTGTATGCATATTCGTTTGTAATGGTTAATAAATGGATGGTTGCATTACAAAGCACCCGTACTCACTTGAGGGGTAGATCCATCAGAAGGAAATCCAACAACTCCACCCATAGTTTGAAACAGAGAGAAAGTGTACAATATGGTATTGGACAATTGTTGATTAAAGGCATGAGAAATTTGAAAATAGTGTACAGTTTATTTTATAGGAATTTGTACAACATAGAGACTGGACTTATTGAATGATGACCAAAAGTAAATATGAAAACAATTTTGCAAAAAAATCTTAAGACCATTTTACAAAGAATGCAGTTATTCCTATACTGTGCTTGGTTACCACCTCATTACTGAAATGAGAAAAGGTAGTGCTTGGAAGTTAGTGGCTCTACACCAAAGAAGGCAAACGTAATTTCATGTGCTGGAAAAGTTATCAATGCACCTGCCCCAAAAGGTGGGAAAGTGGGGACCATCCATCTTATTCATCAGATTCCAGCTATATTCTAAATCCCTTGAAGATGTTACAGCAGCTGTAGGTTGATATTTTGATATCTTTCAATATTCACATTTCAGTCATGGAATATATTTACAGGAGAAATGTTGGACAAGTATATTGATATAAAATGAAACTACATAACAAGTGTGCTTGTGACAGTATTTCTTTTCCAGGCCTACCCTCATAATTAACATGGATTTTTGTATGTTGTTATCAATAGAAGTCCAGATTAACACCATTTACCGTAGAGGCTGAAAATACTGCTTCAGTTGTAAATTACTTTATTTTCACACGACCGGTTTCGGGCTGTTATAAGCCCATCCTCAGGTGTCGTAGCCATTCTGTACTCATAAGCAGCACACCGCGCGTGGTACACGTGGCGCTCGGGGACCACAGCACAGCTATGACACCTGAGGATGGGCTTATAACAGTCTGAAACCAGTTGTGTGAAAATAAAGTAATTTACAACTGAAGTGGTATTTTCAACCTATGCTATAATGCTCAGTTGCAGATGTTCTTCCAACAGGATTGTTTGTATCATTTATCTTGTTTACACTAAGTGAAGAAACAGTAAATTATTCCATTTTTTATTCTCACAAAGAAAAATATTACGTTAATACTATGTCTAAGGCCAAGTACAGTATGTCAAATAGTGAAATTGTCAGTACATAACCCTATATCACACAACATGAATTTGTGGTTAACTGGCTGTCATTACTTTTGCTAGTTCTGAAATCAAAACTGTCTGTACCCTTTACTATGCATCAGATTCTTGAGAGTAAGGTTAATGTAATCAACCAACAAATAAGTTTTATATTTGGGAATTTGTGGTGTACTTGCACAACCTTTCTGTAATTCATTGTTCCTGGTGGTGTTTAACTCTCACCAAGCAGTAGTTTTTTGGGTTGTCAATGTTAAAATTTGCAAACCTAAAAATTAAGGTTCCACTATATGTAATTATTAATTGAATCAATGTATCACATTAGTGAGGTTCTTTTTTGTAGTTTCAAGGTAATGTGGTGTTTGTTGCAGGTCAGCAACTTGAAGAAAGTAATTGAAGGCATAGTGGATTACTATCATGATGTTCTTAATCAACACCTTAGTGATTTCAACAAGCCTGATGTTGTCAGAATTGGTTTGTATTACTGCTTATTTTAAACTTCAGTTATTTTTTCTGAAATTTGGTGGTAGTTCTCAGAGAATGTAGAAATAGTTTTCAGGACAATAACATTGAAACTAATATTACACGGCACAAAAGAGAAGGCAAATTGGTGACACAGATTCAAAGGGAAGCTCCGAACAATATGTCAATGATAGACACGAAACGAAAAAGGCGCTTTTAATGTGTATACAGGCATGACAGTGCTGCTTCACTATACTGTTGGTATGGGTACTTCACGGGCCTACAGTGGCGCAATAATAACCAAGGCAACAGACGTCCATAAGAGGGAAATGAACTCACCATGCGAGTCAATCTGTGGAAAGTGGGAACCCACGTAGAGATGAGCACTGGAGGAACTTAGCGTGTGGCTGGCAAGTGGAAAGTGGGAACCCACGTAGAGATGAGCACTGGAGGAACTTAGCGTGTGGCTGGCACAGACGGCTAACAGCTAAGCACTCGGCATAACATATAGCACAATACGCTAGATGAGGTCCACATTGGTCTAACTCTAAGTAAGCACTGACACACCCAGCGTGTTGTCACCTACAGTTAAACATTTCCCCTGCCAGTGGGTCTGCCCATACTATGTGTCATGTTCATCGTCCGTGGCAGGTTTCCCCAGTACCCCGCTGCAATGCATATGCCAGCTTGTCTGCCTCCATTGTGGTGTCCACTGGAAAGGATACTAAATCCTTCTTCCCCCCTCCCCACCACTGAAAAGCTCATGTAGGGCCAAAATGATAAGGCTTGGGCTGCGACCTCTGCTGCGGAACCAGAGAGGCCCCTGGAGAATCTGACACCAGACCAACCACCAAAGGAGGCAATGTCAATGCCACTGGCTCTGCTAGAAGGGCAAGGAAGCTGTGGCAGCCAAGGTGATGCCTTCTCCATTGGCGTGGGGTGGGGGAAGGGGGGGAGGAGGAGGAGGAGGAGGAGGATGGGGATGAGGAGGAGTAGGGTTTATCAAAATCCATAGACTCCATATTAGCAGGTGCAGGTACAGCCTTCTCTGAAGGCTACTGCTGCATGTGTTAGGAAGACAGTGGAGTGTGTTGAGGGGATGGCAATGGGAAAACACATTGTTGCAAGTGGGAACCCTCACCCGGAACCACATCGTGACCCAATCTGCCACCTAGCAGACCAGCAGGCCATAGCAGCGTTACCCTAATGGGGTGCAGGCATAGCCAATTTGCATGGTGGGTCAGCTACTCACTGCCAACATCAACCACAAACAGCTGCCAACCTTTGTGGACCCCCCCCCCCCCCCCACACACACACACACCACACACAAAACACCCAGCAGCCACCCTCTGAAGGACCCCCTATAAGGAAAATGCGGCAGTTTACAGTGGTCTGTGGCATGCAATTTAGGGTGCAGCAAATTCAGAAGACCCCCAGGGATGGCATCTGTCCAAACGTTCTTCTGGGTTGGACCTGTTGACCAACATCATCACCCTATATGTAGCTAAAAAGTTTAAAAATGCACTGTCACAGGAAGCAGCAGACACTGACATCTTCATTTGGCTGTTAAATGTATGCACAAAGTACTTCACTTCCAAGTTAGAAGTTGCATGGAATGGTCTGCTAGGCAGATGCTGGACACAATTGCGAACTCGAAAGTCTTCAAACTCTTGTCATACAAAGTGCCAATCATTGTCAGATACCAAGGTCTTAGGGATCACCCAATGTCAAAAATAACTGACAATGCCTGAACCATGGCAGTCAACAACATTGAGGTAAGCTTGGATATGCACAGGAAGTTGGGCAATGCATCGATCACCAACAACCACATGCAGACCAAAAAGGGGCCAGCGAAATTGACATACACCCTGTCCCAAGGGTGCTCTGGGACCAACCATGGAGAGTACTGATGTGGCAGTGCAGCCTGGTTCTGTGTACAAGCCTGACAAATATGCATCAGATGTTTGATGTCATGATTGATTGCCGGGCAGTATTCATGACGTCTTGCCAGTGCCATCATACACGTCACACCCCATTGTGACGTATGCAGCAAATGGAGTAAGTGAGGATGCAATGCTGGGGAATTACCGCATGACACCATTGCTCCTCTGTGTGGCAAGCATGAGAATCACTGGACAGTGTCGAACCAATCATATAGGAGGAAAAACTTATGCCACACCTGATCTGCAGCCAAAGATACGCACTCTGGCTGATACAAGCGGGTCACCAGAATGATATTCCGGGAAAGCGGGTCAGCGGCTGTGGCGGTCATGACTTTTGATGCCATGAACAGAATGAATGTCGTAACAACAGTTACCGAGACAGAGGGCCCATCACTGCAACTGATGGCCAGTCCTATCTGGCAGCTTTCAGCAAGGTCCAAATAAAGAAACCAACAGTTTGTGGTCTGTGATGCCAAACCTTGCTCCATACAGGAAGAAATTTTTAACTTCAAAAATAATAGGTAACACCTGTGAATAATCACACTGCACAGTGGAAGGCATCTTTAATGTGTAAGAGATGGGCTGTTTGGTGCTGTCCAAGTTCTGATAGGACAGGTCAGCACCATTGCCATACTGAGACACTTCAGAGGCTAGGGTTAAAGACTTGTCTGGCATAAAGAAAGCCAAACAGGGAGTGAAGTAGAAATGCTGCTTAAGAGACTGAAAAGTATGTTGACAATCTGCAGACCAGACAAACTTAACACCCTTGTGGTGAATCTGCTTAAGGGGCTGGCAGATAGGTGCAGTCTGGGGAATGAATTGAGCATAATACAAAATCTTACCCAAAAGAGACTGGAGCTCCTTCAGGTTCTTGTGCGCCATTAGGTTGACAATAGTCTTAATGTGAGAGATCATCTTTACTAAGCACCTGACCCAAGAAATGTACCTTCGGGGAGAAAAAACTGCACTCCTCCAACATGCGAGATAGGCCATTCTCCAGGAGGCATTGAGAAACTGACTGAAGGTTTTGTAAATTCTCCTCCCAAGTAGGGCACGTGACCCAAATGTCAACAAGGTAACTGATGCAACAGGGAATGTCCTGAATCAACTGCTCCCAATACTGTCAGTAAGTTCCTGCTACAGATGAGATTCCAGAAGGCAAGCAGTTAAACTGAAAAAGGGGATGTTGAGGACCAAGAAAGTCCAGAAAAGAGCATCCAGTGGCATCTGCAGGTAAGCATCACACAAACAGATGCAGGGAAAATAGTGACACCATGAGAATTTCATCAAAAAATCTGCCTGTTGCAGAATCTGCAACACATTGAGTTCTGACCGTCTGTTTAAAATCACCACAAAGGCACATGGCACCCTCAGACTTCTGAATAGCCACCAAATGGGTGGCCTACTGACTCAATGAAATAAGAGAAACAATGCCCGATCCTAACAATGCTGCAACCCAGCCTTTGTCTTGTCACGCATTGCAAGACAATGGGATGGGAAAGACAAAATTTGGGTACTGCCGATGGCTCAAGAGAAATAAGTGCCTTGTAATTTCGTGCTCAACCCAAGGTGCTCTCAGACAGCAGGCAGTCAGACCACAGTAAGGAGTCCAAATCATGAAAAGAATGGATTGAGACACTAACACTTCGTCAACAATCTGGAAGCCAAAAATAGAGCCCAGGTGTTCGTTGCAACTCTATGCACCCCAATAGCCTGTATATATCTAGGCTACCTATCACTCCCAGGTCTCCTAAAATTCAAGTGGCCACCCATCCACTATGTATGTGAGCAAAATATGCCAGAGTGACATTTGTGGGCCACCGGAAACAGGCCCGGAGTCCAGTGGAAACACTGGGGTGTCGGATGACATCACAGCCTATCAACTGTCACAAACAGTTGCAAAATGATCTGTCTACTGGCATATCCCACACATTGTCTCCATATACTGGCAGTTGGGGCACACAAATTACAGTCAGTGCACGACCATTGGCTCACCCAAAAACCAGGAGAGAGACACTGAGGACCTGAAAAATGCCATTGGTGGCAATTATGATGCTGCGAGTGCCGCAAACCCACCAAGCTCGAGGAGGGGACGTGCCGTGTTGCAATGCCACTACACCAGAAAAGTCAATGGCTCCATGGGAGGCGTGGCTGTGTGGGGTATCCCAAAGGGCAGTGGGGATTGTTTACTGATCACACCCAATTGAGCCACCTTCCAGTTATGAGAAAGGATGTCCCTTGCCCCAACTGTAAGCTTATGCGATTCTGCAATTTTGACAATATCAACTAAAGAAGGGCTGCACAAGATTAATGCCCTAGTCCAAACCTCATGACCAAGAGCTAGCCTGACAATAATATCTTGAATTAGTGTGTCTGCATAAGAAGTAGCACATTTTGGACACTCAAAATGACACTTGTGTGAGCGCCCTGCATATCGTCGATCTAGGCCACATCTGACTGCCCAGGATGCTTGTGGTGCTGGTTAAACTGTAACCACATCACTATCACATGGGTTTGACATCCAGAATACTGCATAAGCAACTGATAAAGATTATCAAAGGGACATTTCGCAGGCTTGGTGGAAGTCTTCAAATTTTGGACAACTTCGTATAAAACTGCACTGCTGGACAACAACAAGGCAACCTTGATAAGGATCGATGACATGCTTTACCTGGCAGTGCAGCAAGGAGCAGCGCAGGAAATTCTCCTATGTTTCCAGTGACTCATTAAAACTGGCAAGTGTTTTTGGTGGTGGCAGGCATTGTGCAGAAAAGGGAACTGCGGCAACCTGGATCCCCTCACCACTGTCAAGGCGCATGCATGAAGCAAGACTGCAGTCTGGTTTATCAGTGCCTGCATATGCTCCTGTTGCTGCTCCTGCTGCTGCTATTGCTGCAGCTGGTGCTGCTCCTTCTGTATGCGCTACTGTTCCTACCAGAACTGCAGAAATGCTGGGTCCATGGTGGTCCAAGTGAACACTAGGAAAAGGAGAAAGAAAATATAGGAATATCACACACATAAAGATGTCCTCTGTAGCCACTTTAGTATGATAGGCATGACAACCCTACTTCAGTACTTGCTTGGTGCAGATACTTCACAGACCAGTGGTGGCTCGATAATAGCTGGGGAACAGAGCCCCATGAGAGGGGCAGTTCAAGTCAATCTGTGGGAAACAGAGGGTCTGAACCCATGTAGAGACAAGCACGGGAAGAACTCAGTGTGTGGCTTGTGCAGACAGCAAACAGCTAAGCACAACACATGGCACAATATGCTAGGTGAGGTCCAGAGCAGTCAAACTCCAAGTAAACACTGGCCCATGGGGCCTACAACTGCCCACAGCTAAACACCTTTGCTAACAGGTCTGCCAATACTGTGTGTCACTTGCAACCCCCATAGCAGGTTTCCGCAACTATCTCACTGTGCCACCCATGTCAGCTCTAAATTTTTTGAATTTCATGTAGCATTTATGCATATTATGTGCATCCTATAGGCGGAACATACTAGGCATGATAAGAAACTAAAAGGAATTTTTGTTTTTCTTAAATCATATTTATTTATTCATCAGCATCAAAATTTTTCCTTCAGAGTAATCCCCTTCAGATGTAATACACTTGTGTCAGTGCTTTTTCCAATTTTGGAAGCACTTCTGGAACTCACTTTTCATTGTGGTGTTCAGCTCCTTCAGCGGTTCTGTTTCTATCTCATCAGTGGTGGCGAAGTGATCTCTCTTCATTGTTCCAGCCTTGGAAGTAGAAGGAAGTTGCAGGGGGCCATGTCTGGCAAATATGGCAGATGAGGCAACATAACAGTTTTATTTTATGCCAAAAAATCATGAACTAGCATTGAGGTGTGAGCGGGAGCATTGTTGAGCTACAACAATGCCACAGTATTTTCTTCTGATTACTTTATGCAAATGGCACATAACTTCCAGGTAGTATTCCATATTGATCGAACAACCATAAGACAGCAACTCATGATGCCCTGTCCCATTGTAATGGAAGAAAACAGTAAGATGAACCTTTACATGTGATGGAACTCATCCTTGTTTGATTTTGGCTCTTCAGGTAGTTTCCATTGGAATGACTGGCCTTTGGGTACAGTGTCATACCCATACACCCATGTTTTGTCACCGATTATAACCTTCTTTAGAAGTTACGAGTTGTTGTCAGCTTCAATCAATAATTACTGAGCAATAGCTACACAATGTAGTTTTTGGTTGAGGTTCAACAATTTCAGAACGAACTTTACTGATACACTTTTTATGCCCAAAACATCTGAAAAAAATAGCTTGACATGAGCCACGGGATATGCCACCATCATCAACAACCCTTCTGATGGTGATTCAGCAATTTTCCAAAACCATTTTCTTTACTTCTTTCACATTGTCATGGCATCTGGGGGGCGTCATCTTCAACATCTTCTTGACCCTCTTTGAAACATTTATACCATGCATAAACTCTTGTCATACTCATAGCAGACGTGCCAAAAGCCACAGTCAACATTTTGAATGTGGTGCTGCATTTTATTTCATTTTTCAAGAAAAATTTAATGCGGATTCTTTGATCCATGTTTTTGTAATTAAAAATTCACTGAACACTTGAAAACACTTATAACCTTTTTGACTGTCAGCAATAAATGAAATATTCAAAACAGGTGAAAATTCAAACAAGCATCAGGAACATGTGTACCAATAAGATTTAAAAAAAAGAAAGAAAATTGAAATTGGAGGTACAAAGCTTGTGAAATTAAAAAAAATCCCATTACATTTTGATCACACCTCATATATTGTATTTGCCCCCAGTTTATAACGGTATAATGTGGTTTGGTGGTTTGATATATTTCATATGCACAAAGATAACGCACTGTAGAACATCTTATGATGGAAAGTATATATGTCTTATATACACTTACATATGTGAGTAGCCTTAGAACGAAGAATTTCATTATAGACCTGAAACATTACTGTACCAATGTACAATATGCTATGAGATGTACAGCTGTCAAATGTGTTATATAGAACGTTGCGTTTAAAATGTTTATGAAAGCCCAAAGAATGCATAATTGTAATTTTTAATTCCTTCATGGAAATGTGAGTAGTTGCGTGCAGGAGCAGGTTAGGGGATAGATGTGTTGGGAGGCTAGTCATAGAGAGAAGAAGGGAGAGAGGAGAGAACAGTGGAGGAGGAATACAAAGTAGTCAAAAGAAATAAGAGACAGAGAAAGACTGAAAGGTAAAAGTTGGAATGGTGTGGAAGAGAGGGGAAAAAAAGGGGGAGGGGTAGTGAGAGCTTGGATTGTTTACAGTGTGTGGGCCCATCTCCTATTCAAACTCAGTCACTGAAACTTCTTACTTCATCCATAGCATGGCCGCACGTGAAAGCAACAACACCATATACCAACTTTGCTGTGAACATTGCATGTAATTCTGTGTGGGTGTGACCAGGAACAAATTATTCATTCATATGATTGGCCAGCCTGTGATCAAAGACCAGCTAGACCACCCCCTGTTGCTGAGCATACCATGTAATGCAGTGTGGTGGATTTCAGCAACCTATTCCATTTGAATTCTCCATATGAACAGGAGTTTTTTCCTGATCTTTGCAAGTGAGAATGGTCTCTGCAATGTAACATTTGGTAATAACAGTTCATTTCTCATCACAGTTGCATGGCAATATTAACATAACCAATGGCAGCCTATTTGACCATTTTCAGATTTACAATAATAAAAAAATGCAGTCTGTAAAAGATTGAATTAAAATGTAGAAGAGAAGTTGTTGGACACGCTTTAGCCTGGTCATCCATTGGCACAACAGTTGAATGTTGGAATGGTGTGGAAGAGAGGGAAAAAAAAGGGGGAGGGGTAGTGAGAGCTTGGATTGTGATGAACACAGGGAATGGGGCTCTTGGCTTAACCATGTGACTCACAAGAATGATAAAATCGTTTATAAAAACCCCTATGGAGCTCAGTCGTTGGATGAACATTGCAGTGAAACAGTTGTTATTGGGCAATATTAAGGGTAGCTACCACAACTCAGTTGTATTAAACTTGAAGAGTGGAAGATACATTTGAAAACCTGTTATGTTTCTGCATTTATAAAATGTCTGAGAGACTTTCAGAATCATTGAATCAATGAAGAGGTTCTATAATAACATACTCCTGGTTGCCACAGCACTACTTCTGTATTCTGAACCTGATGGGCCATTCAGCAATTACTGGCTACAGCTATGTTCACCTGTAGGGGTTTGTTGTGGAGATTTATACCCGGCACAAATGCAGAGAAAAGTATTGCGGCAAATGTATATCGTGACTTAGTTCAATGACATCTGCACGCAGAAGTAGCCAACGTGACCGTCCTCACTGGCGACATGTAGCCAGTCACTTTCACAGAACATGGTGCCTGATGCAGAACTTCTATTTTTTTGTGCTAGTGCTGTGAATATAATTGTAAAAAGGGAGAGTAATCAAAGCAACGAACCTTGGTGATGGGTGCGTAATTTTCTCAGTAAACAGTGCAGTCATGGAGCTTACAGTTCAGTGATGACTCACCTAAATGTTCAAGATATAAGAGGGTTTCAAAATTTTGTTTGTTATGTCTGTGAACAACTTTGAACTATTACTAAATATGACTGCTCAATACTACACATTAAAGGAAACTAATTTTTGAGAAGCTGTAACCCCTACTGAACAACTTGCTGTTACATTATGCTTTTTAGCTACTGCAGATTTGTACAGCTCCTTAATGTAGATGCATGGGATTTCGAAATCAGTGAAGTAATACCAAAACTGTTGGTTTGATTACATCCTTCAGGAAGAACAGTGAATCATAAGCATACCACTTTGATACATACATCTCTTCTGTTCCCAATCCTGGTGTCTTTGGGGATGAACATTTGTTAAATTCATGGAGGAATTGTGACTTCAGGTTGCAAATTTTAGTTTCCAATTCTTTATCCAAAATACCGAGTAAAGATGTGAGTTGGTGAACTGCATCACATTTGGCGATGTTGTTTTTATAATTGAGGAATGTAGGATCCCATAACAAACACCTTTTGTGAAATTCTTCAATTACTTTAACGGTATTATTTTTCATCCAGTCCCTCTTCACAAACTGCTACTGTATGTACACAGATAATTACTTGCACCCAAGATGCAATGCCACAAGTCTGCCTGTGAAAAGATTGCACATGCACAGTAGAAATGTCTCAGGGGTTTGTGATGCATTTTTGACAAGTGAATGGATACAGGCATATGTACCAGAACAGAGTATTTTCTCACAATTCTAGCATTGATGATGCAGGCATATGTTGCGGGAACTTGCAACTTGTGCCACATCTCATCGGCTACATGTGCGAGGCCCAAGTCTACATGACAAATCACTCAATGTAAATGAAGCTTACTGAGTCAGCCCCTAGCCTATGGCATCCTTAGGATACGGTATAGATGCACATGGGTTCAGTATCCTGTGGTCTGAGCCGCTATTAGCTTCCCAGGTCTTGGAGTCACTACTACTCACTCAAGCTGCTCCTTATATGGTGTCACAAGGTTGAGAGCATTCCTCACACTACCAGAAATTGAACCCAGGTCCTCCTTATGGCAGTCAGACACAGTGACCAGTTAACGGTGGACATAGTCTGGTTGATAGTGTGTTTGATGCCAAATCACTTGGAAAACAAACAATAAAAATTGAATTATACACTACATGAAATTGTAATAATTGTAAGTGGTAGTCACGTGCAAGGACATAATTGACCTTGACACAAATAAGCTGTGATTTGTGAAACAAATTGTCCGATCATGGAATACATCATACAAGTCATTCAAACTGGTTTAAGTAACTTTGTCCCACCTCTCAGCTGGATATTGTGTTTTAAAACGCATTCATAACTCAGCAGGATTTCCCAATCGGTGGTGATTTTATGCCACACTTTAGCAGAGGTTTTTGTATTTTTCAAATTTTACAAGAAATATTTGTTGTCCTTGGATCATTTTGCAAATTGGTGTTAGACATATCTCATTAAAAAAGAGGAAAAGCAGTAGCAGAAACATTCCCATGTAAAAAGCCCACGTCATTTATACAGTATGCATTTTGTCTGCATTTTACTTTCTCGGGGGACGATTTTTGTATTTGGATAAAGTCCATTCCTAGTTACTAGTTTTGTAGTAAACCACTGCCCATTAAAATTGTGGCACGATGAAGACAGCACTTCAGTAAAGTCAGATTGGCAAGAAGTGTACTACATGCGTGAATACATAAATGATTAGAATTTCAGATTAACTATACAAAGTAGGTAAGAGTAATGCCACCAACATTTTGCATAAAAGGAAGTATTATGCAGTAGATTTTTCCTTCAGTTATCACATTTAATGTTGACATTGATGTGAATTGAATAGATTGCTGCTCATCACATAGAGGTGCCACTGAGCAGTGGACACACACATTTAAAAGTAGGCCATTGGATGTTGTGTAGCTATCAGACGACATTCTTCATTAGATGGAGAAAACACACACACACACACACACACACACACACACACACACACACAAACACATTTTTATACACACATAACTCTCACACTAATGTCCATTGTCTTTTCTGTGTGCTGTGTCCCAACAATGCCCTTGAAGACTGTAAGCTGTGTGTGTGTGTGTGTGTGTGTGTGTGTGTGTGTGTGTGTGTGTGTGTGTTTATTTCAGCTGATGATAGACTTTGTCTGATAGCTAAGTAACATCCAACAATCTACTTGTAAATGTGTCTTACTGCTGTTCAACGTGTCCTCTTTGTGATGAGTTGTAATTTATCCTATTGTGTATTGTTATTCCATCCCTGATTTTCAGTTGTTACATTTAAATGTTACCTGGTTGTGAGAAGATCGTGTAGTGCCTCGTGTAAGGAGAAACATCTACCAGTGTGTGTCAGAATTCGAAAAAGACAGGGTCGTGGCATATAGAGACTGGAGTTCATCATTCTACATCTACATCTACACTCCGCAAGCCACCCAACGGTGTGTGGCGGAGGGCACTTTACGTGCCACTGTCATTACCTCCCTTTTCTGTTCCAGTCGTGTATGGTTCGCGGGAAGAACGACTGTCTGAAAGCCTCCGTGCCCGCTCGAATCTCTCTAATTTTACATTCGTGATCTCCTCGGGAGGTATAAGTAGGGGGAAGCAATATATTCGATACCTCATCCAGAAAAGCACCCTCTTGAAACCTGGCGAGCAAGCTACACCGCGATGCAGAGCGCCTCGCTTGCTGAGTCTGCCACTTGAGTTTGCTAAATATCTCCATAACGCTATCGCGGTTACCAAATAACCCTGTGACGAAACGCGCCACTCTTCTTTGGACCTTCTCTATCTCCTCCATCAACCCGATCTGGTACGGATCCGACACTGATCAGCAATACTCAAGTATAGGTCAAACGAGTGTTTTGTAAGCCACCTCCTTTGTTGATGGACTACATTTTCTAAGGACTCTCCCAATGAATCTCAACCTGGTACCTGCCTTACCAACAATTAATTTTATATGATCATTCCACTTCAAATCGTTCCGCATGCATACTCCCAGATATTTTACAGAAGTAACTGCTACCAGTGTTTGTTTCGCTATCATATAATCATACAATAAAGGATCCTTCTTTCTATGTATTCGCAATACATTACATTTGTCTATGTTAAGGGTCAGTTGCCACTCCCTGCACCAAGTGCCTATCTGCTGCAGATCTTCCTGCATTTCGCTACAATTTTCTAATGCTGTAACTTCTCTGTATACTACAGCATCATCCGCGAAAAGCCGCATGGAACTTCCGACACTATCTACTAGGTCATTTATATGTATTGTGAAAAGCAATGGTCCCATAACACTCCCCTGTGGCATGCCAGAGGTTACTTTGTCTGTAGACGTCTCTCCGTTGATAACAACAGGCTGTGTTCTGTTTGCTAAAAACTCTTCAATCCAGCCAAACAGCTGGTCTGATATTCCGTAGGCTCTTACTTTATCAGGCGACAGTGCGGAAGTGTATCGATCGCCTTCTGGAAGTCAAGGAATATAGCATCTACATGGGAGCCTGTATCTAATATTTTCTGGGTCTCATGGACAAATAAAGCGAGTTGGGTCTCACACGATCGCTGTTTCCGGAATCCATGTTGATTCCTACAGAGTAGATTCTGGGTTTCCAAAAACGACATGATATGCGAGCAAAAAACATGTTCTAAAATTCTACAACAGATCGATGTCAGAGATATAGGTCTATAGTTTTGCACATCTGCTCGACGACCCTTCTTGAAGACTGGGACTACCTGTGCTCTTTTCCAATCATTTGGAACCTTCCGTTCCTCTAGAGACTTGCGGTACACGGCTGTTAGAAGGGGGGGCAAGTTCTTTCGCGTACTCTGTGTAGAATCGAATTGGTATCCCGTCAGGTCCAGCGGACTTTCCTCTGTTGAGTGATTCCAGTTGCTTTTCTATTCCTTGGACACTTATTTCGATGTCAGCCATTTTTTCGTTTGTGCGAGGATTTAGAGAAGGAACTGCAGTGCGGTCTTCCTCTGTGAAACAGCTTTGGAAAAAGGTGTTTAATATTTCAGCTTTATGTGTGTCATCCTCTGTTTCAATGCCATCATCATCCTGGAGTGTCTGGATATACTGTTTTGAGCCACTTACTGATTTAACATAAGACCAGAACTTCCTAGGATTTTCTGTCAAGTCGGTACATAGAATTTTACTTTCGAATTCACTGAACGCTTCACGCATAGCCCTCCTTACGCTAACTTTGACATCGTTTAGCTTCTGTTTGTCTGAGAGGTTTTGGCTGCGTTTACACTTCGAGTGAAGCTCTCTTTGCTTTCGCAGTAGTTTCCTAACTTTGTTGCTGAACCACGGTGGGTTTTTCCCATCCCTCACAGTTTTACTCGGCACGTACCTGTCTAAAACGCATTTTACGATTGCCTTGAACTTTTTCCATAAACACTCAACATTTTCAGTGTCGGAACAGAAATTTTCGTTTTGATCTGTTAGGTAGTCTGAAATTTGCCTTTTATTACTCTTGCTAAACAGATAAACCTTCCTCCCTTTTTTATATTCCTATTAACTTCCATATTCAGGGATGCTGCAACGGCCTTATGATCACGGATTCCCTGTTCTGCACTTACAGAGTCGAAAAGTTTGGGTCTGTTTGTTATCAGTAGGTCCAAGATGTTATCTCCATGAGTTGGTTCTCTGTTTGATTGCTCGATGTAATTTTCGGATAGTGCACTCAGTATAATGCCACTTGATGCTCTGTCCCTACCACCCGTCCTAAACATCTGAGTGTCCCAGTCTATATCTGGTAAATTGAAATCTCCACCTAAGACTATAACATGCTGAGAAAATTTATGTGAAATGTATTCCAAATTTTCTCTCAGTTGTTCTGCCACTAATGCTGCTGAGTCGGGAGGTCGGTAAAAGGAGCCAACTATTAACCTAGCTCGGTTGTTGAGTGTAACCTCCACCCATAATAATTCACAGGAACTATTCACTTCTACTTCACTACAGGATAAACTACTACTAACAGCGACAAACACGCCACCACTGGTTGCATGCAATCTATCCTTTCCAAACACCGTCTGTGCCTTTGTAAAAATTTCGGCAGAATTTATCTCTGGCTTCAGCCAGCTTTCTGTACCTATAACGATTTCAGCTTCGGTGCTTTCTATCAGTGCTTGAAGTTCCAGTACTTTACCAATGCAGCTTCGACACTTTACAATTACAATACCGATTGCTGTTTGGCCCCCGCATGTCCTGACTTTGCCCCGCACCCTTTGAGGCTGCTGCCCTTTCTGTACTTGCCCGAGGCCATCTAACCTAAAAAACCACCCAGTCCATGCCACACAACCCCTGCTACCTGTGTAGCCGCTTGCTGCGTGTAGTGGACTCCTGACCTATCCATCGGAACCCGAAACCCCACCACCCTGATATTGCTGTTCCTGTTTGTTGTGTTCTCGTGGCTACTGTGTGATTATGGAATCGCTGGGTTCAGGAAGGCCATATTTAATGTCTTGCAGAATCTCACTGCCCCCCATGATTAGCATCCAAAAGTACAGAGGTAGTCTGTGCTCGGCTATGCAGGATCATAAAGCCACGTCACATACTTTGAGTGGAAATGGCTTGTTTGCTTCAACATAAGTATCCACACAGGTAATGCAATAACATCTGGAGTACCACAAACTGTCAGCATGGCCATCACCGTTGTGACTTCCCTTGACATGACAACAGAGAGAATTGCATGTGCAGTGTTGCTAAGAGACACATGAGTGGCACCAAATCATCTTTTCAGATGAGTCTCAGTTCTACTTACTGTATCACAATGGCCATATCTGTGCATGGAGTCGTTGAGGAGAAAAAAATTACCATCTTATGTTTGTCAATGTCATCCAGTCATACCTGGCCTGTTGGTATGGGATGCCATTGGGTACTCATCACAATCACCTCTAGGCCAGATAGATGATAATTAGGACAGCAGATATTATATTTCTGATGTGTTAAGGCTAGTGGCTGTGCCCAGTCTCCACCTCTGTGACATTATCTTTCAACAAGGTGTCAGAGGTGGCAGTTCATATACTTCAAACTCGCTTAAAAATTTAATCATGTGTACTTGCTATTATACATTATACATGCAATAAGTAAAATTTCATTATTTGGTATCCTTCCTGGCATTGTGATTTTAATGGCCATCTGTGTACATAAATAAGCTGAGATTAGCTAAACCCTTCTTTATGACTGTGTGTTTTCATGCTTTTTGTTTTTTGTTATAGTTTGTTCAGTTTGTTGTATAGTATGTATAGGTCTAATTCTTTTATTGCTTCTGTGTTTGCTGTTACTTAGGTGGCCTCTTCATATATTATTAAGTATAACAACAACACCTGTCGGCAGCTGAGGTTGTCAGTTAGTCATCATTTATTTCAGGGAAAAGCTGCACGGTCATCAACAGTAACTATTCTTTCAAGAACAAGTTACTGTCTTCGTATATATAGTTAAAGACTACCCGGCCATTGACCTTTGTCTGTGCGAATGCGCACAGGTTGCCCAAACTCTTACGGGAATCGCCAATGTGTGCGCGAGTAATGATTGGGTGGGCAGATGTCTATAAGGTACAATACATATGTAGAATTGTGGACAGTTGGGAATGTGAGTCTCATGGGAAGCGTGCAGGGGATAAGTCCCTGCAGTCGCGCTATTCATCTGTGTCCTCGGTGGCTCAGATGGATAGAGCGTCTGCCATGTAAGCAGGAGATCCTGGGTTCGAGTCCCTGTCGGGGCACACATTTTCAGCTGTCCACATCGAGGTATAACAACAACACCTGTCAGCAGCTGAGGTTGTCAGTTAGTCATCATTTATTTCATGGAAAAGCTGCACGGTCATCAACAGTAACTATTCTTTCAAGAACAAGTTACTGTCTTCGTATATATTATTAAGTTGTTATCTACTGCTGAAAGAACATAAGCTTTTTTAATATAGATCTCATGAGGGAAACTTACTCTACCAGCTGAAAATTGGAGCACATACTTATGTTAGTACCATCATTGTTACTTGTGATTTATGTACACTGAAAGAAGAAAAATCGACACCAAAAAATAACTAATGTTGAGTACTGAAATTTTACGAGTACATTTGTGTAGATAACTTATTTAAGTGATTAGCATTGTAAGATTACAGGTTAATTTAAATGTGAGATAAGCCATTGCAGCTGTGAAATGCTGGTACATTAGTATCTGGTAACCCCTAGAATGTTGAATGCAAGCATGCAAGTGTACATGCATTGTGTTGTACATGTGCTGGATCCCAGTTTGTGGGATGGAGTTCCATACCTGTTGCACTCGGTTAGGCAATACAGGGATGGTTAATGCTGTCTGTGGATGACTCTGGAGTTGTCGCCAGATGATGTTCCATATGTGCTTGATTGGAGGCAGATTGATTTATCAGGCCAAGGCAACATCTTGGCATACTGTAGAGCATGTTGAGCTACGCCAACAGTATGTGGGTGAGCGTTATCCAGCTGGAACACACCCCATGGAAATCTGTTCATGAGTGGCAGTACAAAGGGTTGAATCACCATACTGATGTACAGATTTCCAGCCAGGTGTGTGGGATAACCACGAAAGTGCTCCTGCGGCCGGCCAGTGTGGCCGTGCGGTTCTAAGCGCTTCGGTGTGTGGGATAACCACGAAAGTGCTCCTGCGGCCGGCCAGTGTGGCCGTGCGGTTCTAAGCGCTTCAGTCTGGAACCGTGTGACCGCTACGGTCGCAGGTTCGAATCCTGCCTCTGGCATGGATGTGTGTGATGTCCTTAGGTTAGTTAGGTTTAAGTAGTTCTAAGTTCTAGGGGACTGATGACCTCAGATGTTAAGTCCCATAGTGCTCAGAGCCATTTAAACCATTTTTTGCTCCTGCTGTCGTATGAAAGCGCATCCCAAACTACAACACCAGTGTAGCTCCAGTGTGTCTTAATACGCAGATAGGTTAGTTGCAGGCCCTCAAGTGGTCTCCTAACCAACACACAGCCATCTCTGGCACTGAGGCAGAACCAGCTTTCAGCAGTAAAAACAAAAGACCTCCACCCTGCCCTCCAATGTGATCTCACTTGACACCACTGAAATCACTAATGCCGGTGGTGTGGGGTGAGTGGAATGCATGCTACAGGTTCTCTGGTTTGGAGGTATCCTTAAAATAACCAATTTGTAACAGTTCGTTGTGTCACTGTGGTGCTAACTGCTGCAAAATTGCTCCTGCAGATCCAGTAGATGCAGTACAATGTGCCAGAGGCATACGCTAAACCAGTGGTGTTCCCTCTCAGTAGTTACTAAAATGTAGACTTTCACAGCCGGAAATGTCATGTCCATTATAATTATCTGGGCTGTAATACCGTGGTTGGTTGATGAATTCTGTGTCAATTCCCAACGTTTCGTCCACATCTGTGGAGGACATCTTCAAGGGGGTCTGTAGCTCAATGGAAGGTCCAACACACTCACTGGCTCGCTACTGACTGCTGCTAAATTCCGTGTCCATGCGCTCCCGTGCTGAGGCGTGACGTCACTTGTTTTTAAAACGTCAGTGCAATTGGCCGCTGTCCGCTGCCATCGATCGTCGTAGCCATCACCCAGCAGTGGACGGGTGGTACATATCATCTTCAACACCGGCATCCATATACCACTTCATTTCACGCCCTCCTCATTTCGATTGAAATTATTAGGGTGTTTGGCGATTTCGATTACCTCCCTGTAGAGCCTTTCGTAATATCTGCTTGTGGCCCTAGTACTTGTATCTCCTCGAAACAAGTATGGTGGTTACCTGGCTGGAAAGCATGCTCCGCAACAGCTGATCGTTCCATTTCTCCTCTTCTACAATTGCCCTTGTGCTCTTCCAAACGTTTTGAAACAGTTCTTTTAGTGGTACCCACATAAACATCTCCACAGCTGCATGGGATCCTATACACTCCCAGCTTTTTCCAATGGTTTGCGAGCGTCCTTGGCAGGCTTAAGGTATTCCTGTATCTTCCTGACGGGCGTGTAAATTATGGTAATATTCCGCTTCGTCAAGATCCTCCCTATTCTTTCCGCTACATTTTTAACAAACGGCAGGAAAACCGTAGATTTTGCAGTAGCCTTTATGTCACTATGATTTCTGCGTGGCTGTCGCAATGTATGTTTTATTTCGGCGGACGAATATCCGTTCTTCATTAGTGCATTGTGGAGATGTTCCATCTCAGCGTCGAACAACTCATGTTCACAAATATTTCTAGCTCTGTCCGCTAACGTCTTGATGATAACACCCCCTCTTCTGTTGTGGGTGGTGGTTCGAATCCCATTGCAAATAATGGTCCGTGTGTGTGGGTTTGCGGTATACTGAGTGGCCCAAACCACCATTTGTGTTTCTAGAAACAAGCACATCGAGGAAGTGCAATTTGCCGTCTACCTCCTCCTCCTCCATTGTGAACTGAATTCTCGAGTTTTACAATTCAGATGTTCGTGGAACCGACTTAGTTCCTCCCTGCCATGTCTCCACAGTACAAACTTGTCATCCATGTATCGCAGCCATACATTTGGTTTTTTGTTGGCAGTATCTAAGGCCTGTTCTTTGAATTTCTCCATAAAAGAGTTTGCAATTACAGGACTTAGGGGGCTTCCCATAGTCACGCCATCTGTTTGTTCATGAAACTGTTCATTTCACTTGAAGTATGTGGTCGTCGAACAACACTTAAACAGTTCTGAAATATCGGCAGGAAAAATTCGATCCAGCTGTTCCAATACTTATGGATTGTCCAAAATTCATAAAGAAAATGTGCCGTTAAGACCGATACTAAGTGCCATTGGTTCGCCCACCTACTCGTTAGCCAAGTTTTTGACTTCGCTGTTAAAACCACATGTGTGTCATTCGGGCTCTTATATAAAGAATTAGACACATTTCATCAGCAGATTGAATGGCATAGTGGTCCAGCCGGAGGACATATTGGTCAGCTTCGATGTGGTATCCCTGTTTACCATGGTTCCACTTAATGATGTATTGGAACAGCTGGATCGAATTTTTCCTGCCAATATTTCAGAAATGTTTAAGTGTTGTTTGATGACCACATACTTCAAGTAGAATGAACAGTTTTATGAACAAATGGATGGCATGACTATGGGAAGCCCCTAAGTCCCGTAATTGCAAACTTTTTTATGGAGAATTTCGAAGAACAGGCCATAGGTACTGCCAGCAAAAAACCAAATGTATGGTTCCGATACATGGATGGCACGTTTGTGCTGTGGAGACATGGCAGGGAGGAACTAAGCCAGTTCCACGAACATCTGAATAGTATAAACTTGAGAATTCAGTTTACAATGGAGGAGGAGGTAGACGGCAAATTACATTTCCTCGATGTGCTTGTTTTTAGAAACAAAAATGGTGGTTTGGTCCACTCAGTATACTGCAAACCCACGCACGCGGACTGTTATTTGCACCGGAATTCGAACCACCACCCACAACAGAAGGGGGGGAGGGGGGGGGAGTGTTATCAAGACATTAGCGGGCAGAGCTAGAAATATTTGTGAACCTGAGTTGCTCGACACTGAGATGGAAAATCTCCACAATGCACTAATGAAGAACGGATATTCGTCCACTGAAATAAAACGTACATTGCGACAGCCACGCAGAAATCATAGTGACGTACAGGCTACTGCAAAATCTAAGGTTTTCCTGCCGTTTGTTAAAAATGTAGTGGAAAGAATAGGGAGGATCTTGACGAAGCAGAATATTACCATAATTTACAAGCCCATCAGGAAGATACAGGAATACCTTAAGCCTGCCAAGGACGCTCGCAAACCATTGGAAAAAGCTGGGAGTGTATAGGATCCCATGCAGCTGTGGAGATGTTTATGTGGGTACCACTAAAAGAACTGTTTCAAAACGTTTGGAAGAGCACAAGGGCAATTGTAGAAGAGGAGAAACGGAACGATCAGCTGTTGCGGAGCATGCTTTCCTGCCAGGTAACCACCATATTCATTTCGAGGAGACGCAAGTACTAGCAGCCACAAGCGGATATTACGAAAGGCTCTACAGGGGGGTAATCGAAATCGCCAAACACCCTAATAATTTCAGTCGAAATGTGGAGGGCGTGAAATTAAGCGGTATATAGATGCTGGTGTTGAAGTAGATGTGTACCACCCGTCCACTACGGGGTGATGGCAATGGCGATCGATGGCAGTGGACAGTGGCCAATTGCACTGACGTTTTCAAAACACGTGACGTCACGCCTCGGCGTGGGAGCGCGTGGACACAGAATTTAGCGGCAGTCAGTAGCGAGCCAGTGGGTGTGTTGGACCTTCCATCGAGCTACAGACCCCCTTGAAGATGTCCTCCGCAGACGGGGACGAAACGTTGGGAATTGACACAGAATTCATCAGCCGTCCACGGCATAATAGTCCAGATAATTATAATGGACCCTCTCTGTAGTGCCATGTGGCTGTCCAGAGAGCAGTCTTCTGGCAAGCATACATTCTCGTGACCACCACTGCCAGCAGTCATGTACATTGATAGCATTCCTGCCAAGTCTTTCTGCATTACTACTAATTGCATCCTCTTAGTGTTGCTACTAGTGCCACCTTATGTCACTGGTGTGAAATTAGAGTAGATATCATCTCTCAGATGCAGAAACCAGAAACACGCCTACAAACTTCTGTTTACATCAAATAACTCCTCCTTGGTGTTGCGATTGTTTGTTCCTCTCATAGATCTATTATGTGACCTCGTTCAGACTCAGTGAGGTGTTGATAATGGTGTCGTTGTCACCTTAAAGGCATTCTTGACTAATATCAACTCACCACATCCAATCTCAAAGATAACTAACACCCATAACCATTACAGTGTGTATTTAAAGAAAACCTGATTGTGTCCTCTTAGTGTTGCTACTAGTGCCACCTTATGTCACTGGTGTGAAATTAGAGTAGATATCATCTCTCAGATTCAGAAACCAGAAACACACCTACAAACTTCTGTTTACATCAAATAATTCAATGCCAGGTACTCAGCTAGTATGTCTTAAATTGTACCAAGGACATGCCCCTTTTGTTAAGTTATCATTTTGTGTATTGTGTATGTGGGTACTATGTTTTCCCATGTCTCCCATTGGTTTCTTTTACATTCAAGACATTGTTTTATTTTCAGGAGAAAAATGCGATGCTGCAGAGCTGGGGCGCTTGTTGCAGCTTATTTTGGGATGTGCAGTTAACTGCAACCAGAAGCAAGGTATTGTTGGATGCTTGTCTGCATAGGCATGTTGTTATATGCAGATGGTGTTTGTAGTTTCATATTGTGTCTGCTCTTGATTCATAGTCCATAGTGATACTTAAGTCAACAGAAGATGTTTCAATTGTGAATACTGGATTTTTGGCATATAACTAATACTTGTGATGCAGTGTTATATAAGTTACTGAAAGAAAACAAAACATTATACTAAAACCAGGAATGTTAAATGTCAGAGTGAAATTAATGCTCAAAACAACAACAATCTGAATCCCACAGTGTAGGAATTTACTTCATTTTATGTGGATTACTAATAACCAAGGAAAAGGTGGCACATTAGTGGGAATCATCTGGACATTTGCATGTAATCATTTGGGAAAACCTTGGAAAACTCAAATATAGATGCCAGGATCATGTAAACATGCATGAATCCTCTTTATATGAACAGTTTTTGTATTTTGAGATATATTTTAGCTTCTTACAATTACAAGGGGCATTTAGTAAGTAATACAACACTTTTTTTCCTCAGCTGAGTTTGGTTGAAAAATGCAGAATTTGTTGTCGGATATCATGGAATATTCCCACTTCAGCCCCTGTAGGTTCGTGACGTTTTGATAGGCGTTAGCGCTACACATAGTCTTCAAAATGGTGTCTGTAATAGAGGTGCTTTCCAATCAGAGAGCTGTTATTGAGTTTCTTTTATCAGAAAACCAGAGCATCTCAGATATTCATAGGCACTTGCAGAATGTCTACGGAGACCTGGTAGTAAACAAAAGCACAGTGAGTCATCGGGCGAGGCGTCTGTCATCATTGCAACAAGGTTGTGCAAACCTATTTGATCTTCCGCATGTTGGCCGGCCGCACATAGATGTGATTCTGGCAGTGGTGGAACGCATGAACACACTCACTTGAGGTTGTCAACAGATCACGAAAAAAACCCCTCACTGCTCAAAAGGATGTCTGTTGGTAGTTTTGACACACACATCCACCAGTTGGAGTACTCAAAGATGTGTGCCCACTGGGTTGCTTGCCATCTAATAGAAGTCCATAAAGAGCAACGAAGAACCACCTGTGCGGAATTGCTTGCACATTATAAGGCTTATCATGACAACTTTTTCTCAAACATCTTCACAGGCGATGAAATGTTGGTTCATCACTTCAAAATGGCAATCCATGGAGTGATGCCACACCACTTCTTCCCTGAAGAAAAAGTTCGAAGCCGCCCTCTCAGCTGGTAAAATCATGGCAATGGTCTTCTGGGACTGTGAAGGGGTTATGCTGTTTGATACCCTCCCTCATGGTGCAACAATCAACTCTGAAGAGTATTGTACTATCCTCAGGAAATTTAAAAAAACGACTTCACCTCGTTTGTCACCACAAAAATCCAAACAAACTTCTCCTTCTCCATGACAACGCAAGGCCTCACACAAGTCTGCGCATCCGAGAGGAGCTCACAGAACTTAATTGGACTGTTCTTTCTCATTCACCCTACAACCCAATTTCACACCTTCTGACTTTCACCTGTTTGACCCAATGAAGGATGCACTCAGCATGTGGGTTATGGCGTGGTTATTGATGCAGCAAGACATTTGCTCTGACGTCGACCAGTAGAGTGATACCATGTGGGTATACAAGCCCATCCAGAAAGGTGGCATAAGGCCTTCACAGTTAATAGAGGTTATGCTGAAAATTAGGGTTTTGTAGCCAGAAGAGTGGGGAATAATATGATGTATTGGAATCCTGATTAAACCAACCTGCTTTCAGAATAAATGTGCTGCATACTTATTGAACATCCCTCATATAATCCTGTGTGGTGTGTGTCCTCTGCTATGCTGTTGTGGTATAGCGTGATACTCATTAATTAGACCAATTCCTTTGTACTGCAGTTATTTAACATTTATTATTTCTGAAAGGTTCTGGAACTTACTTATTTATGTTATGTTCTAATTTGATAGAACATTTTTCGTGTGTGTATGTAAGAGCACTGCTGAGATAGGGAGCACAGGGTTGTCTGTACTATTGTGTGTGCTTAACCTGTGATTACTGTGAATGAGTTAACTCGTCATGCTCCACCACTCCCTAGGTGCTGTGGATGTGTTCAAGTACAGCCTCTGCGTTTTTCTTAAGTGCTATTGATGTGTTGATGTACCCCGTTCCGCTGGTTATCTCATTGCTTTGGATGAGCTTAAGTGTGCTTAGCTGAAAGTAGCTGCATGCTCTAGATGTGTTTACACCCAATGCTGAACTTCTGCACCATTATTCTAGATATTTTCAGAATTCCAGGTGCATAGTTCAAGAGTGCATCTACATTTTCTACTATGGCCCCTCTCTGCAGATTTCAACTTTGTGTTGCATGTTTTTGTCAGTATTAACTTTGCATTCATCTTTTCTGTGAGAGAAATGTCACGTCACTGTGGTTACATAGATAAAAAGCTCCTGGTGACCCTCACTAGCAGTGAAAGAGAGTGTCAATTCTCTGATGTCTATAGCAGTGACAAGTCTTCAACAGAATCTCAGAGTAACAGTCCTCAGCGATGTACATCAGCTGGTACAGCACACTAGTTGATGCTGCCACAAGAGGTGTAGTCAGCAGATATTCAGAATACAAAGAATCAGAAAATGATAGCGAAACACTTTGGAAAAGAGTGTGCCATTAAAGCATCCCTTTGACGAGTTGGCTTCAGGGCACAAGTATCAACTGGCTAATGACTCAACCATTATCTCATTTTTTATAATATTCCTGTTAGAAGACTTGTTCCATTTTATAGCAGACAAAATAAATTGATTTTACAAGTACACCGTGGCAAATACTCATGAATCTGTGCGTTCTTGAGTTTCAAGGTGGACTGATACTGGATTTTAGGAACTTTATTGTTTTGTTGCTATTTGTCTTCTGAGAGCTCAACTTAAAAAGCTGAAGATAAGTGGTTATTGGTCTATAGATATACTTTTAATACTCAATTTTTCAGCAAAATTATGCGCTGAGACCATTTTGTTTTACTTTTGAAGATGTTACGTTTTAGTGACAACTGTGCTGGTGCTGGAGGCAACACTCTGTTTAAAAGTACAAGGTGTACAGCTTTGCTTCCACCGTTTGCCGATAGGTGGCGACAACGATAAGTAGCAGTTGAAAGAAACAGATCACAGACATCAGGCAGTTAGCATGGACCTCGATCAACATAACCCCATTCAAACATTAGTCGATTTGTGTCTGCATCATAAAGTTATTCTTGATTGAAAATGTCGGTTTATGAGCCTAATTCTCATCATTTGTGGGAGGTGTTACTGTTTTGTTTCAATATGAAGAAAACAGTGGCTTAGTCTCATTGAATGCTCCCAAGTATGTATGGTAAAGATGCTATTAGTGAAAGAATGTGTTGTGAGTGGTTTCAACATTTCAAGAACAGTGATTTTAACGTTGTAGACCGGCATAGTGGTGGAAGAAAGAATGTTTTCGAAGGTGCAGAATTGGAGACATTGCTGAGTGGAGACTCGCATCAAACTCAAGAAGAATTGGCATGTTTAGTGTGAATGACACAGTAAGCCATTTCAAAATGTCTCAAGGCTATGGGCATGATTCAGAAAGAAGGAACTTGGGTCCCATGTGAGCTGAAACCAAGAGATGTTGAATGGCGTTTGTGTGTTTGTGAACAGTTGCTTCAGAGGCATAAATAGAAGGGATTTCTGGAGCGCATTGTGACTGTGGACAAAAAATGGGTTCATTACGATAACCCTAAACGCAAAAAATCATGGGGATATCCTGGCCATGCTTCCACATCGATGGCCAAACCGAATATTCACGGCTCCAAGATCATACTCTGCATTTGATGGGACCAGCTTGGTGTCGTGTACTATGAGGTGTTAAAACCAAGCAAAACAATCACAGGTGCTCGTTATCAAACACAATTAATGTGTTTGAACAGAGCATTAAGGGGGGATGTTGATGAAAAACACCCACTATTTCAAAAATGCACCAAATCCACAGTTTTGGAGGTAAGGCAATGAAATTTTGTACCACACTTTACATGAAAGTAACACATTTACATATAAAATCCTTTGATTATATATATTCAACTTTTTTGTAATGAAATTTGAAGTTTTATTTTCAAAAAATAATGTATGTTCCTTTTTCTCTGAAAGTATTCAAGAGATTTCTACAGAAGTTTCTCTGTTTAATTTCTTTCTATGTTTTAAGCTTCTCTCGTGAGGTTTTTGGAATAGGTCAAATAGGAGAATTTTAATAATGTTTTAATTATAATTCCACAAGTACAATTTTAAATTCATGCAAAATTCCAAGCACTTTGCCCCATATCTCAGCTTGCAATCAGAATTTCAAATTTTGCTCTTGAGACAACGTTTATTAGGTTTACTGAAATTTGTGTACAAAATTTCATAAATCTAGTATTCATAGTATCTGAGGAAAAGGTACATAAACTTTAAAAAACAAACTTTTCAGGAAATGCTATTTAAAGTTCAACCTAACTTTTTTCCTTATGCCACTTCTTCAGAAGGCACCACATTTCTACTCTGGGTCATCTTTCCCTTCAAGGCTTCTCTTCTGGTTTCTTGTTGTCTGTCTTCTTTCCTGTACCAGGTCTTCAACTGACTTTTCTGCTGCAGAGATGCACTGTAAATCTATTTTTCTCAGGATGTCTTGAGTAAAATTTCCTATTTTGAAGCCCATTCTTTCTAATACCTTCATCCTTCTGACATTCCCATCATTAAATACAATAACTGCATCATAAGTTTCAATTCTGACAACTGTAGCAGACGCGAATGAGTTTTTAGGGAATCGTTTCCATATGAGTGAATTTAGAGACTCATTTGGATTTTGGGTTTTGCCATGAACACAATTTTTGAGAAGTGCAGGATTGGCCAGAGACCTGTAAGTGGGCTTGACAAGATCCAGGATACAATTTGGAAGCCTCTCCTTGTGAATGTAGGGGTTGTTATCCCTCTGAGCCTGAAGTGCTGCTGTAAAACGTGGGTGTGGCAGGGAGGCCATGTGACACTTTTAATTAATTTTTCAGGCACTATGGACGAGATTTCAGCATTGAAACTTTGGGAACTTATTGTCCATGAGTTGTACTAACAAATAAAAAAAATAGATCAAAAATTGACATTTTTGGTCAGTTTCATCAAATTCCCCCTTTAAAAGACAAACGGCCACAATACAGCTAGAGGCACGATAAAGTGAGTTTGCAGCACAACAATGCTCGACCCCACGTTGCAAAAGAGGTCAAAACGTACTTGGAAATGTTAAAATGGGAATTGCTATCCCAGCCGCCATATTCTCCAGACACTGCTTCTTCTGACTATCACATGTTTAGATCAACGGGGCATGGCCTGGCTGACCAACACTTCCGATCTCATGAAGAAGTCACAGATTGGATCAATTCATGGATTGCTTCAAAAGAGGAACAATTTTTTCGACTTGGGATTCGTACACTGCCCGAAAGATGGGAGAAAGTAGTGGCCAGCGATGGAAAATACTTTGAATGATACATGTGTAACCAGTTTGTTACATTAAAGTCTCAAATGTTGGGGAAAAAATGGTGGAAGCAAAGTTGTTCACCTTTTAGGTTTTTAAAAAGGTTCATGTTACGATTTGCAGCACATTTAGTCCACATCACAAGCTTTGCATAGTGAAAGTCTCTTGTTGTTCAAAGGCCGATTATTTTTTAAACAATTTATTCCATCGAAGCAAAGTAGATTGTGAGTAAAGGCATTTGTACTGAGTCGCTGTCAGACTGGGTATATTTTTGAACTCAATGTATATGTCAGTGCAACAACAGAAATTGGGTTCCACAATTTTGAGAAAAGGCCATTTGGATCATATTTGAAACAGAGACATACTCTGAAGTCGATAGTGGTAATCTAGCCCAGACCTATTCATCTGGCTTCACAACCACGGAACAGCCCCATGTGGCACGGTTTGTGACAACAGGGGCAACATGCCATAGCTGCAGAGGTATCTGAAATTAGAAGAAACTGAGTTTACGTCAACTGACAAAATAATTACTATCAAGTGATTTTGAGAAATGTGATGTTTACCACATATAACAAGATACAAATTGTTGAAACAGAGAAGACTGACAGAAATATTGGTGAAGAAATCAATAAACCACAATGTATTGTAGGTTACAGCTCAAGTATGAGTGCAATTTACCATTGTTACAAGCTACTGAACTCAGTAAGATTAACGTGTTTTCCTGTTTTCGTGTTCTGGATTAATATTTTAAATGATCATGTGGGATCAATGGCCAGGATGTCCCATCCAGGGAAGTTTGGCTGCCAGGTTGCAAGTCTTATTTCAGATGACGCCACATTGGATGACTTGCATGTCGGCGATGATGAAATGATGATGAGGACAACACACACACAGTCCACAAGCAGAGAAAAATCTCCCACCTGGCTAGGAATTGAACCCTGGCCCACTGCATGGTAGGCAAGCATGTACCAGGTGGTGCAGTTTTTAAATGGTTATGATCTCCACATGTCCGTTACAGGGCACTCGCAGAGTTTCACTTGTCTTTGCTTAGGGAAGTTGTAGAAAAATATGCAACAGAACAGAGAAAAGCTAGCAGAGGAATGTGCTCCAATGACAAGAATCCTCTAAAACTTACAAGGAGGCATTTTCTGTATGATATTGTGAGTGAGCAATCAAAGTAAAATTCACTAATATGCTGATGTGTGGCTTCTACAAAACAGAATGTGTGCCAGAAAAACAGATACCAATGCAAAACTTGCAATGTACCACTATGTGTTGTACCAGGTTTCAAGACTTATCAGACAAGGAAGCATTATTAACCATAGGAAAGTAAAAATGGTAGTTTCAATGATTTGACACTTCTGAATAAATTATTCAAGAAAAGAAAAAAACCAAGGAATACAAAAATTAAAGAAAGACAATATAAAAAAGTGGTTTTTAATTTTGTCAGTGCCAGTCCAAAGCTGAGTATCACAAAAAATGATAGGAAATAGAAACACAGAGAGTAAAAATTATTCAAGCAGTTCCTTCAGATGAGGCAGTTGACTGACAAACAAAGAGAGATGGTGTTTCAGATGCTGCTATATATATACTGTACATAATGTAATTTCACAGCATAAATTCCACCAGGAAAACAAAACTCATACATACATGGCTACTTGCAGTGCTGCACATTGCAGTAAGTATTCAAATGCTTCAAGTTTCTGAGTCTGAGGCACCTCTCCAGATGATGAAATATGCTGGTAACATACAGATATGGTGTTTCACGTGCTACAATATCAAGTAAATACACAGGATTAATTCTGCCAGTTAAACAAAAACTAATCATATTCATCACTTTAAAATGTGATGAAATTATTCCAGCATGACAGAAACGATTACATTCAGGAATCCCGATTTTTTTGGCTGTGAAACTTTCCCAAGGACATAAGGAGGTTTGAAAATACATACTCAGTAATGTAGAAAGTATTCAGACAATTAAGTTTCCTGAGTGTCTTTCCAAATGAAGAATTATGCTGGCAAGAAACAGACTTGCTGTTTCAGATGGCACCATATCTGTTTTGTACTTGATGTAATTACATAACATACATTTCACCAGTAAAGCAAAAATTGTGCATATTCATGTGCGTATGATGTACAAGGGACATGTAAGAGCATTGCATGTTTTAAAAATAATTCAAAAGCTTAAAGGTTCTGAGTCCGAAGCTTCTCCAGATGAAATAGTGTACTGGCAACAGACAGACTTGATTCTTCATATGCAGTAATATATATTCTGTGTACGAAGTAAATGCACAGCATACATAGTGTCAATTAATAAAAAAAATATGCAAAATCCACTCTTTACGATGTAATGAAATTATTCTGATATAAGGGAAAAGATTTTGTATTTGAAAACTCTGATGTAAGGGAAAAGATTTTGTATTTGAAAACATTGATTTCTGCTCTTGAATTTTGCCATAGAACAGTTAAGTTTATTTATGTACTAGAAACATATTTAGACGCAGCAGAAGTGTGTTCCAACAAGCAAGTCTTTTCCCTTGTGAATTATTTGTGGATGCATCATTTTGCTAGCATGCACCAAGAGCACAGATAAACTGGAGAGAGAGTGGACATACTGATTCTACAACATTTAGCTCATAAACTGCCTTCTAAATATGCAGCACAGTGCCAGAATCTTGACACAGGTAATACAGCAGGGTGGAAGCACTCACCAAGGGGTTTTGGGCTGGTAGTAGACTTAGGCCATTACAACACCATATTCAGCATGGCCGGTGCAACACATCTGTAACAGCAAAAGGGATAATAAATTTGCTTTCATGTGATGTGTTAGTTTTGATTGTCTATCTTATTTGCATAACTAGTACTTAATTCTGGATTCCACATGAAATAATTTGGAGAGGCTGGGTATCTTGGTCATTGACAGTGCTGTGGTCGCAATAAGCCTACGCAAAAGCCATTGTCTTCGTGAACAGAGACCCAAATTCAGATAGTACATTTAAATTTTCTGCAGCCCTTGTTACTGAGCCACCATTGATACAAAAACATCAGTGAGTCAGATGCACATCAGGCATCCACCAGTATTTTTGGGATACATTGGCCAGAGTGACAAAATGGCTGAAGGGGTTTGACCTAGATGCTAAATACAACAGGTAGGGTGACACAAAGTGTCTCCCCAATGTCTGCTTATTATTTGGGTGGTATAGCCCAGCTTTGGTTTAACAATTAGGGAAAGCTTAAGAGATAGGACAAATTTCAGACAAAAATGAAGAAAACATTTGCCAACAACCAGTAACAGATCCAGATAGTCAAAGAACAATTGAAGGACAGTGTCCAATCCCACAGGGGGTGGGGGGATGATGCAGTTACAGATACAGTGTGTCTCTGGCACTGTCACACACAGTGAACCCAGACATGATGAAAGCCAACCAAGTTTCGCATCTAATGAAAGATATGGCAGAGGACATCTATCAGGTGCTTATTTTGAAGGATCTCACCAAAACAAAGGACTTCATCTAGCAGAGTGAGCTCATTGACACAATGCGCCACAAAATATTATGAAGATGTTCAGCATACTTCAGATTGTTGTACTGATGGCAGTTATAGAATACCATCAGGCCCTCACATCACTAATACAACAAATAGTAAGAGAAGAGAGATGAAGGGTTTTGTGTCTATTAATTTGGGACCCAGGAAATAGGAGTTTTAAATGTCAAACCCAGCCAGGAGGAGGTAGTATAGTTAACTCTAGAACAAGTTCCTCCACCATTGCCATGAATTTCTACTAGGCAGATCAACACTAAGGAATGGAGTCAGAAACCTGGGCTTATACTGCAACCATCAGATAGCATTCAAGTTTCTCAGTGACACAGATGCAATTGGCTCCCTCATTAATTCAGACATCATGCAGAAAAGTGGACATATAGAGAATGGTGAATAACATGCCAATATGTTTTCATTGTGGACACAATGGTCATTTTATACACTACCGTAAGAAAAGAAAAAGAGTGCTCAATCACTGTCTTCTTTATCTTATCTTCATGGTCCTCACATGCAATGTATGTTGATGGCAGTAGAACTGTTCTGCACTCAGCTTCAAATGCCAGTTCCCTAAATTTTCTCAGTAGTGTTCCTCGAAAGGAACTTCGTCTTCCCTCCAAGGATTCCCATTTGAATCCATGAAGCATCTCCATAACATTTGTGTGTTGTTCAAACAGATTGGTAACAAGTCTAGAGCTCGCTTCTGGATTGCTTTGCTGTATTCCTTGAATCCAACCTTGTATGGATGCCAAAAATTCTAGCAGTACCGAAGAATAGGTCACACTAGCTTCCTATATGCAGTCTCCTTTACGTATGACCCACACTTTCCAAAATTCTCCCAATAAACCAAAGTTGACCAGTCACCTTCTCTACCACAGTCCTCACATTCACGTTCCATTTCATATCACTTTTCAGTGTTATGCTCAGATATTTAAATGGCTTGACTGTGTCAACCAGAACACTACTAATGCTGTATCTGAACATTACAGGTTTGTGTTTCCTACTCATCCACATTAACTTACATTTTTCTACATTTAGAGCTAGCTGTCATTCATCACAACTAGAAATTTTGTCCAAGTCATCTTGTATTCTCCTACAGTCACTGAACTTCGACACCTTATGTATACCACAGCATCATCAGCAAACAACTGCAGACTGCTGCCCGTCCTGTCCACCAAATCATTTATGTATATAGATAATAATAGCTATCCTATCACACTTCAGTAAAGCCCTCCTGATGATACCTTTGTCTGATGAACACTTGCTGTCGAGGACATTTGAACAGCATCTAAGCCACTTAAAAAGTGCGCTGAATTGTGTCCCTGATTGCCTATAATCAAGAAAGCGCATCTTCATCAGCCAAGAAAGAAAAATCTTGGCGTATCTGGTTGACAGAAACAGAGTGTGTTCTGATCTAACAAAATTAAGAGCCATAACCGCTTTTTGACCTCTGACAAATTTATAATGTGAGTGGCTTGTTCGGTATGTGCTTATACTATAGATACTTCATAAGAAATTTCAGTTGCAAGTCACAACCACTACAAGAACTGCTGCAGGGCGACACCAAATTTTCGTGAATTGAGTAGCATGAAAGAGCTTTCTGGAGATTGTAAGGAGCTACAGTCTCCTCCAGTAAGAAAATATAAGAAATTGTATTTGGTGCTGTAAAACCACTCGTCACTATAGTATAGTCTGTGAAAGAAGAACTCTTGACAGTTGCAGTGGGCTTGGTGCCTCTGCTATGCATGTCTGCCTCAACTAATCACGGAATGCGATTTTGTATATGGCAGCGATTCACTGTCACAGCTCTACAGACCACTATTGTTTTCCCCTACAAGGTTGGCTACAGCACTGGCAGCTGTCAGAGATATTCTTTCGCCAACTGTACTGTTATTTCATCTATCAGATCTGATGAAATTTCTGTAGCTGTGTTGGACTACATCATCTTTCTGAAGGAACTGTAGCCCCTCATCCAATCCACCATCCATTTTAGGTTTCCAACTTGGCAGAAAGGTAAGGAGAAAGAGATAGGGGAACCTCATTGCTGAGATGTCTCTTTAAGAGGGAGAGCCTCAGTGCTTTTATTTATAGGAAAAACGTTTTAAATTCACTGGCATTTCTGTGTTAATAGGCCACACCCACCACCACAAGGATGACTTCTGGGGAATAGAGCCAAAGGACAGCTATGTATATTTTTAAATAACTCATAATGCTTCACTGCTGTTCCCCTAATTACAGCCATTCAAGCATTTAAAATTAAAATTTATGTTGGACATAGGATAACAGTATGCTCTCTGAACTTATCACAGTGAGAGCATTAGATTAATAGGAGTGCCACAGATCTCATAATACAGCTCCGACGACTATTTCTCTTACTAGGAGATTTTAACATTGTATTAAGGGGGTTATCTTGTATCTACCCCAGTGGTAGAGTTTAGTGCCTCGTGATGCCTAAGGAGTTGAGTATCTTCAACACTGGCAGTCACACACATTTCAGCACTGCTACAGGGCTATCATCACCCGTAGACATATGATAACAATCTCCAACCCTTGCGGATTCTCCTCAGTGCTAATTGAAGATCATTGCAATGACTACTTCCCACTCTGGATACATCCACCAGTAGGAGCACTTCTCAAACAGAAGCAGTCAACATGGCTGACTAACAGAGAAAACTAGGTGTTTTTGAAAACAGAATCAGCACCCATGACTGAGTCAATCACATCAGAGGTGTGACTCACTATATCACTGATTATCCATCCAAAAGTCATCAGGTCCTTGTAGAAGGCAGCCAGTCCCATGATGTAATGACAAGTGCAGTTCTACACTCGTGCTCAGTGTGTGGCTCTGCAGTGGTTTAAATACCAACTAAAGGCAGGAAACATCACAACTTGTGGACTGAGATATTCAAATCCTGACATAGACTCAGAAGTAGCAAATAATTGTTATGGCAAACACTGGGCTCAATCAACTAATCCACTTGCTCTACATGGGTTTTGGAAGCCATCAACAAGTTACCTGGTAAAATCTGTTGGCCATCTGTAACAGTTGTGCTGAGGCATGGGTGTCTTCTAACAACACATGAGAACTTTGCTTGGACAATTTCAGAACACCTTTTGATAGATATTTCCACTGCCAGCCAGGATAAAAAAATCTGCTTCTACTTTGTGGCCATACAGAAGGATGGGTTTGGATTCAAATCCAACAATTCTTAGCCTTATAATTGCCCTTTCTCAGAAGTTGGACTTGTTTCTCTGGGGCTCATAATATTACACTCTGTCTTGACTGAATCGGGTACTGTCAGAACTTTTAAATTCAATAACAGGTTTTGCTTGAGGGAGGCAAATTCTTATTGCATGTACATAATTTGTTAAACTGGCCACCATAATAGGCTGTGGGATGGGTTGGTATGACGGTAATTCTGGAACAGCATCTACATCTAACCTACGTGCCTAACCCATAACCCACAATGAGGAGTACCAGGTGTACAAGTATAAAATGCGGATTTTTGTGTCTAAAAAAATGCATATTAAATTCAGAAGAATGATAAATAGTGCTTTATTCAAAGTATGCTCCATCATTTGTTATACTTATTTCCCATCTTTCAAGCAATTTGTGAATACCATGCCAGTTAAAAGTTTCCCCTTTTGCCGCAAACCATTCATCATCCATTTTTTCACATCTTTGTACAAACCAAAGCACTGCTCAGCAAGTGCGTGACACATCGATCCAAACAAGTGTTTATCAGAAGCAGCCAAGTCTGGTGAGTAAGCCACATCAGGTAGAACTTCCCAGCTGAGAGCTTCCAACATGTTGCGAACTGGTTTTGCTGTAAGTGAAGGAGCATTGTCATGAAGAAAAATAACTTTGTGCTGCCTCTTTCGGTATTGTGGCCATTTTTTTCGAGCAGTTAATGGTTCAGATCAGTCAGTTGTTGGTAATGCTTAGTATTAACTGTGTCCCCAGGTTTTAACAGATCATAATAGACCATGCCCCTCTGGTCCCACCAAACACAGAGCATCATCTTTCTGCCAAAGCAATTTGTTCTTGTAGTCACTGTGGATGGCGTACCTGTGTCTACCCATGATTTTAAAGATTCCCTTTTGCACCTAGCAAGCAAAATCTCTCATGGATTTTTGCACTTTTCCATTTACCTGTCGTTCAGCTCATGTGGTACCCATTTGTCGGTCTTCTGAATCTTTCTCCTCTCATTGTAGCCAATTGAAAACAGCTTGTTGACTAATGTCCAACTTCTCGGTGAATTGTTTTTGTGTTTGCAAATCATCTTCATTCAACAGAGCTTCCAATTCCACATCTTCGTATTTTTTTGGCGATTTTCCACATTCCTTGTTTGCAACATCGAAAACACCATTTTTAAAACACTGAAACCATCATTCGCATGTATCTTGCCATGGAGCATGTTCACCATAAGCTTCCCAAAGCAAATTTCTTCAAATGAAAACAAAAAATTAATGCTGTCTGCAAAGGCTCTTTGTTTAGTATAAATTTTGACATGTTGAACACAACAACACAACACTGTGCACGCACTTTTCCAGTTTATCACTTGTGCACCTCTGTCACTTGTTGATGACACAACAAAATGGTGCAGTGTCAAATCTTTATGGCACAAACTGCATTGGTGCAAAATCTGTTGTCTGAAATCCACATTTCATGCTTGTAAACTGGGTAAATTGCTAAAGAAATGTTTTGCACCACATCCATCAACATGAATACCTGATAACAACTCTAAAAATGACTGCTAAACTCATGGGACTGCTTCCTGAGACATGCATGGGTATCTGGCCATTCCCACAGTCTTCTACAATGATCATCAGGTTTCAGACAAATCTTGTTCTAGTTGATGAAGAGAACTCAGTGCAAATTATTTAAATCCATCCCTTGTGGACCCATGCTAACTTTCTTTACACATCACAGTGCTGGGGTACTTTGCTATTGTTTGTAATAGACACCAAGATACCAGATAGATTGTGTAGATGCGATTGGTTATGGCATAGGATCACACAGCCCTCTCAGTTATCTCCAATAAGTGTGTGTGCAGTAGTGTTGCATTCTTCTTAGCATACTGACGGACCATAATTTGTAGGGCACTGGAAAATGTGATAAATATTTGGACTGCAAAGTTCCTCATCTGCTCCAGCTTCCTTATTGCCCTTCTATTTGTACAGCACTTATAAGAAGAAGATAAAATAATGCAGAACATCTAGTGTGCTGCTATGGAGCTCTTTGGTATTCAGGAAGACGAATGTGATGGTGTTCCAGCAAAGAAAGCAAGATCTGAAAATCTTTGTGACTCAATATTCACCCCACAAATAATACACACCTTGTTGGTGAAATATAAACATTGATGAGAGGAGCAGAATAGCTGGAAGTGATAGACAATAAATTTGCTCTTGCATTCCCCCTTCGAGCCTCTCATATGAGATGAAAGCCTTCTCCCTTGTGTATGGATAGGTGACAGTCTGATGTACATGGCTTCTTACTGTAAGGTGATGATCCCCAATCCTCTTCCTATTGTGTAGTGCTTGTGACATTCGTATATACATATTATAATACAGCATGTTTTGACTGTTTGGGTCTGGTATTCTGAGTAGAGGACAGAGGCTAGTTTACCTGTGGATTTGTCCTCTGTTTTAGAAGATAATAAGATGAATGTGGCATGTGATTTAAGATCCTGTGAAATGTCCAACTTATTACCAAAAATTATCAGCGAGTAATTTTTAATGGAGAGTAGTTCATGTATGTGTATTTTAAGAAGGGCACTATTAATTCCATAGTGCCTAGATTGGGTAACGCTTGCAAACTTCATTTACTAACTTGCCATGAAGTGTAAAATTTTCATTTATTTTTAATGATGTGCTGAAGAGTTGTGCATCTTTTGAGGCTTTGTGTGTGAAAAGCTACACATTTGTATTTCCAGAATATATAACCAAGATAATGATGTTGGAGGAATCAGTGCAACAGGTAATAATGCAGTCCATTCAAGAGCTTGAGTCTGCTAGCCAGGCAAGTTTTGGTCCTGTTGCCGGAGTTGAACTAGAGGCAGAAGCTCAAAGGCTAGCTTTAGCTCTAGAGGTGGCTGCAGAGGCTCGTGACCAAATGGCTCAAAGGTGCCATGAACTTGACATGCAGGTAACTGAAAGAGACACTGATTTCTTATTATTTCCACATGCTAGAAAGCAATTACTTGTTTGTTGAAATCTGAGTAGGAGATTAATTTAAAATGAGTAGCTTTTAAATAAGTGAGTACTTTAATGTAGCCCTCGATTTTTCCTGTTTTGTGCTACGTGGATAGTTATAAAAATAATAGAAACACCCTCTTTAATGTTTTGTAAAACTGAACACACACACACACACACACACACACACACACACACACACACAGTTCCAATACCAACAATAGGCAATGATGCAATCCCAGAGAAATTTCTTGGTTTATCTGTAGAAAATAGGCAGTCTTACACATGAGTTTCTTTGCTTGTCAGACAGATATCAGTGTTCTGGAGATCTTCTAACATTAGCTATGCCGAATGATGGACATAACTATTCATTTAGTGTAATATGGTATATACAAAAGTTCCATCTACACTTATAATAGTTTTCTGTATTACACTTGTAATATTTTATGTATTAATGTACATGAGACTATTTCTGCCTCTGTAGCAGTGTGTATTAAATTACAATTGATATGGATTTCAGCTAATACAGCAGGTAAAATGCGAAGAGTGAATTTGTAATTTCAGAACTAATCATGTTCTCAAGTAAATTTCTTAATAAGGTTCAGCTGCATTCCTTCAATCATTTTTGTGGTTGACAAACTGCCTATTGGCTTCTGTCTCGGGTTCTTCGGCCGACGTTCATCTAATGATTTTTCTGACGTTTCGCCAGCACGAGTGGCTGGCATTGTCAAAGCTTCACCCTCCATTGCCGGTGGTGAACTGGAGGCGAGCTCGCGGCCGCAGACTATATGTACCTGGCGCGCCAACGTCCGAGGGCTTCTCCGCGGTCATTTCCGGTGCGGTTCTCCTCTTGCTACCTGCGACAGTCGTTTGCTGCAGTACGGGAAGCCAGGATCAGTTTACCTTAAGGCTTTCCTCTTTCTTGTTGAAACTGTTCGCGTGTTTTTGTATTTCTACAGCTTCTCTGAACAAGCGCGTGTGATAGTGCTTCTCTACAGCTAGAACTTCCGTGTCGGCGAATTTTATTACGTGGTCGGTCCCATTCAGTGTGTGCTCTGCCACGGCCGATTTCTCCACCTGCCCCAACCTGCAATGCTCTAAGGATTAGACAGCCATTGTGTTGTTACCACAGGTTGCTCCTAGTCTGCAGAGGAACATCATCTAGCATCCGTGGAAGATAGTCTGTTAGGAGACTGCAATACTTGTGCATGTTCAGGGTTCCGTATATGAAACATGGGCCTACAAGCTGATGGTTCTCTATCCCACACCACATGTTTACACTCCATGGATGCTGACTTTGCACCTCACAAAGCCAACGGGGATTGCCAACAGAGCAATAGTGCATGTTTCGATGGTTTATCTGGCAAATCTGGTAAATGTGGCTTCATCACTAAACAAGACTGTCGCACCCTAACTGACTAGTAAGTTGCAGTGCACTCAAGGAACACACAAGAACACTGTAAGCAAACATAACACCATTGTACCGAATAACAACGTAGGTTGAATGGCGCAACCAACTTTCGCTGTGGAAGCTTTTAAAAATATGATGTCTCGTAAATGCCTTGCACTAGACTCCTGCAGCCAGCACCACTGACATTCTAATTTACACTATTTTTAGTTTGTTAATGTCAACAGGCATTTTCTCATTTAAAAAAGTATTATATTTGCACAGAAAATACACTTTTTAAGAATTGGGTACAGATCTAGGTATCTTGTTGGCCACTAAAGTATCTCAACAACATGCAAACAATTTATAGAGCCATGTGCCATGTGTGTATGAGCATCATCCCATTGAAAAATGGCAGCATGATACTATCGCCCGTGAGGAAGCAGGATTTCTGTGAAGTACCATTGTGCCATCAAAATTCCATCAATCACTACGAGCTTTGACCTGAAGTTGTGCCCGATGACTCCCCACACTGTGAAGCTATGACTAACCTTGCTGTGCCTCTCCAAAACATTGGAAGAATGGGATCTTTCCTGAGGTCACCACCTTACTTGCTGACAACAGACATTCAAGAAAGTGCAGAACAGTGATTCATTGATGAACACAATGTGACACCATTCATCAGAAGTCCATGCTTCCCATTTATGGCACCACCCGAAATGCAGCTGTTTGTGTTGTGTTGTTGATGGTAGCCTATGCATGGAATGGTAAATCCCTAGTCTGGCTTCTGCTAGACTATGGTTAATGGTGCTGGATGACACATCTGACAACTCACTCTCCTTATTTACCCTACCAGGCCTGATAAAAATCTAAACATAAATAATACTAATACACTTTTTGTTCTATTCTACTTGTCACAGAAAATTGCGTTTCCTAATTATTTACATCCTCACCAGTGCTGTTTGTCTATAGAAGTTACATTGTTATCTGACCATGTCTTCTGTGTGCTTCACTTTTTTGTCAGTCAGTGTAATAGCGAAGTGAGAAGTACACAATTAATTTAGTGTACATAGTGGGACACATGAGATGAATTTTATAATCCCTGAAAACATTAAACAAATTTTAAAAAATTGTAATAATGGATCTGTAGGTGCTATTAATCACTAAAATAAGTTATCAGTTCTTATTTTAGCCATCAAGACTGTTGAAAGGTATTTTGTATGTTGATTTTGATTCAGTTTTTGGTCAGAATTACCAAGTGAAGTGCACAGTACAAGACAATAGACTCTTTCCAAGAGGTGGCAATTCAAATCCTTGTGCAGCCATCAAGAGCTAGGTTACTCATAAATCGCATAAAGCAAATGCCAAGCTTGTTACTTTGAAAACGGGACAGCCAACTTCATTCGCCATCCTTCCCAATATGAGCCAATGCTGATGGCTTTATTGTGAACAAGATATTAAATGCTTATCTTCCTTTCTTTGATAAAAATTGGATTATCTCCAGACTGTTTGTGAAAACCACCCACTTTGCTATTTCACTTGCCAGAAAACACACTTCATTGTTCAGGCTGGTGTATCTGAGATGAGAATTATAAAAATATATTTGTTAGCCTTAATGTTGCTGTACTCCAACGCAGCTAACAAAGAGAGAGTTAGCTAATGAAACACGGCAGTGGCACACTGTTCAATGCAGACAGTATGAAGGATACTTTTTGTGCTTTATGTAAAGCCAGGCTCTTTGACATTTTTCACAAGCACAAAATCAAATAAAATATATCTGATTTTCTGTAAACTGACATTCGATTGCCTAGAACTTCTGCATGATGATATTCCTATGAAAATTGTAAACAAACTGCCCAAATTTTATGATACCGAGAAGCTTGAAGTGGAAAGCAAAAACTGGTGTGTACTCTATAGAGAAGCAAGGAAAGGGCTACAGTGTCTCCTTACAAAACTACACTAAAAGGGTTGTGTTAGTTTTATGAATATGACTGTTCACCCAACACTTTGCACTGCTGCAAGATCATTTAACACCTTTGACTGAGTGGAAACATGGTTTATGATGACAGTTAGTCAGTAGCCAGTTTGTGTTTAGTAAACACTCACAGAGAGAAAATAAAACTGATGACTTTGGAAGACTTAGCCAGAGGTATGTTTTCTGAAAACAAGCAAAAACTTCAGTTTGCTTTTTGTGAAACTTGCTAGATATCTTATTGTAATTATCATTTCACTATACAGTCTTCTACAAAACTTGATTACATCTTTAATTTTATAATTTACATGTTGCTTCTACACTGTCAAGAAAAAAAAAAATCATGATGCAAAAAAATAATTAATGTAGAGTAGTGAAATTTCAGGAATGCATTTGGGTAACATATTTAACTGATTAACGTTGCAGGATCACAGCTTAATGTGAGCGCGAGATAAGTCATTGCAAATGTGAAATGCTAGTACATTAATATTTGGTGTAACCGCCAGAATGTTGAATGCAAACATGCATGGGGTGTGTTGTACAGGTGCCGGTTGTCATATGTTTATGGGATAGAGTTTCATGCCTGTTGCACTTGGTCAGGCAATACAGGCTTGGTTAATGCTGTTTATGGATGACTCTGGAGCAGTTATCCGAAGATCTACATCTACATCTACATCTACATTCATACTCCGCAAGCCACCCAACGGTGTGTGGTGGAGGGCACTTTACGTGCCACTGTCATTACCTCCCTTTCCTGTTCCAGTCGCGTATGGTTCGCGGGAAGAACGACTGTCTGAAAGCCTCCGTGCGCGCTCTAATCTCTCTAATTTTACATTCGTGATCTCCTCGGGCGGTATAAGTAGGGGGAAGCAATATACTCGATACCTCATCCAGAAACGCACCCTCTCGAAACCTGGCCAGCAAGCTACACCGCGATGCAGAGCGCCTCTCTTGCAGAGTCTGCCACTTGAGTTTATTAAACATCTCCGTAACGCTATCACGGTTACCAAATAACCCTGTGACGAAACGCGCCGCTCTTCTTTGGATCTTCTCTATCTCCTCCGTCAACCCGATCTGGTACGGATCCCACACTGATCAGCAATACTCAAGTATAGGTCAAACGAGTGTTTTGTAAGCCACCTCCTTTGTTGATGGACTACATTTTCTAAGCACTCTCCCAATGAATCTCAACCTGGTACCCGCCTTACCAACAATTAATTTTATATGATCATTCCACTTCAAATCGTTCCGCACGCATACTCCCAGATATTTTACAGAAGTAACTGCTACCAGTGTTTGTTCCGCTATCATATAATCATACAATAAAGGATCCTTCTTTCTATGTATTCGCAATACATTACATTTGTCTATGTTAAGGGACAGTTGCCACTCCCTGCACCAAGTGCCTATCTGCTGCAGATCTTCCTGCATTTCGCTACAATTTTCTAATGCTGCAACTTCTCTGTATACTACAGCATCATCCGCGAAAAGCCGCATGGAACTTCCGACACTATCTACTAGGTCATTTATATATATTGTGAAAAGCAATGGTCCCATAACACTCCCCTGTGGCACGCCAGAGGTTACCTTAACGTCTGTAGACGTCTCTCCATTGATAACAACATGCTGTGTTCTGTTTGCTAAAAAATCTTCAATCCAGCCACACAGCTGGTCTGATATTCCGTAGGCTCTTACTTTGTTTATCAGGCGACAGTGCGGAACTGTATCGAACGCCTCCCGGAAGTCAAGAAAAATAGCATCTACCTGGGAGCCTGTATCTAATATTTTCTGGGTCTCATGAACAAATAACGCGAGTTGGGTCTCACACGATCGCTGTTTCCGGAATCCATGTTGATTCCTACATAGTAGATTCTGGGTTTCCAAAAACGACATGATACTCGAGCAAAAAACATGTTCTAAAATTCTACAACAGATCGACGTCAGAGAGCATCTGCTCGACGACCCTTCTTGAAGACTGGGACTACCTGTGCTCTTTTCCAATCATTTGGAACCCTCCGTTCCTCTAGAGACTTGCGGTACACGGCTGTTAGAAGGGGGGAAAGTTCTTTCGCGTACTCTGTGTAGAATCGAATTGGTATCCCGTCAGGTCCAGTGGACTTTCCTCTGTTGAGTGATTCCAGTTGCTTTTCTATTCCTTGGACACTTATTTCGATGTCAGCCATTTTTTCGTTTGTGCGAGGATTTAGAGAAGGAACTGCAGTGCGGTCTTCCTCTGTGAAACAGCTTTGGAAATAGGTGTTTAGTATTTCAGCTTTACGCGTGTCGTACTCTGTTTCAATGCCATCATCATCCCGGAGTGTCTGGATATGCTGTTTCGAGCCACTTACTGATTTAACGTAAGACCAGAACTTCCTAGGATTTTCTGTCAAGTCTGTACATAGAATTTTACTTTCGAATTCACTGAACGCTTCTCGCATAGCCCTCCTTACGCTAACTTTGACATCGCTTAGCTTCTGTTTGTCTGAGAGGTTTTGACTGTGTTTAAACTTGGAGTGAAGCTCTCTTTGCTTTCGCAGTAGTTTCCTAACTTTGTTGTTGTACCACGGTGGGTTTTTCCTGTCCCTCACAGTTTTACTCGGCACGTACCTGTCTAAAACGCATTTTACGATTGCCTTGAACTTTTTCCATAAACACTCAACATTGTCAGTGTCGGAACAGAAATTTTTGTTTTGATCTGTTAGGTGGTCTGAAATCTGCCTTCTATTACTCTTGCTAAACAGATAAACCTTCCTCCCTTTTTTTTATATTCCTATTAACTTCCATATTCAGGGATGCTACAACGGCCTTATGATCACTGATTCCCTGTTCTGCACTTACAGAGTCGAAAAGTTTGGGTCTGTTTGTTATCAGTAAGTCCAAGATGTTATCTCCACGAGTCGGTTCTCTGTTTAATTGCTCGAGGTAATTTTCGGATAGTGCACTCAGTATAATGTCACTCGATGCTCTGTCCCTACCACCCATCCTAAACATCTGAGTGTCCCAGTCTATATCTGGTAAATTGAAATCTCCACCTAAGACTATAACATGCTGAGGAAATTTATGCGAAATGTATTCCAAATTTTCTCTCAGTTGTTCTGCCACTAACGCTGCTGAGTCGGGAGGTCGGTAAAAGGAGCCAATTATTAACCCAGCTCGGTTGTTGAGTGTAACCTCCACTCATAATAATTCACAGGAACTATCCACTTCTACTTCACTACAGGATAAACTACTACTAACAGCGACAAACACTCCACCACCGGTTGCATGCAATCTATCCTTCCTAAACACCGTCTGTACCTCTGTAAAAATTTCGGCAGAATTTATCTCTGGCTTAAGCCAGCTCTCTGTACCTATAACGATTTCAGCTTCGGTGCATGTTGCATATGTGCTCGATTGGAGACAGATATGGGGATGAAGCAGGCCAAGGCAACATGCCAGCACTCTGTAGAGTATGTTGGGTTATAACAGCGGTATGTGGGCGAGCGTTATCCTATTGGACAACTCCCCCTGGAATGCTGTTCATGAATGGCAGCACAACAGGTCAAATCACAAGATTGACATGCAAACTTGCAGTAAGTGTGCATGGAATAACCCCACAGTCTTTGTGCTGTCATACGAAATCGCATCCCGACCATAACTCCAGGTGTAGATCCAGTGTGCCTAGCATGCAAACAGATTGGCTGTGGACCCTCAACTGGCCTCATTCTAACCAACGCACAGCCACCACTGGCACTAAGGTAGAACCATCTTTCATCAGAAAACACAACAGACCTCTCCACCCTGCCCTCTAATTAGCTCTCACTTGACACCACTGAAGTCACAACTGGCGATGGTGTGGGGTCAGTGGGATGCATGCTACAGGGCATCTGGCTTGGAGCTGTTTGTGAAATAACCAATTTTTAACTGTTTGTTGTGTTACTATGGTGCCAACTGCTGCTCAAATTGCTGTTTCAGATGCTGTATGATGCATCAGAGCCATACGCCGAACATGATGGTCTTGCCTCTTGGTAGTGGCACATGGCTGTCAGGGACCTGGTCTTCTTGCAACTATACATTCTTGTGACCACCACTGCCAGTAATCATATACAGTGGCTACATTCCTGCCAAGTCTTTCTTCAGTGTCACAGAAAGAACATCCTGCCTCTTGTACATGACCTCCTTCAAACTCAATGGGTTGTTGAAAATGTCGTCTTCGTCACCTTAAAGGCATTCTTGACAAACATCAACTTACCACTTCCTATCTCAAAGATAACTAATGCTCATGACCATTACTCTGCGTATGTAAAGCAAATCTGATTTGCATCATCATAATGGTGCTACTAGCACCACTCTTATGTGATAGGTGTGAAGTTTAAATAGGCATCATCTTTCTTGGTGTTGTGACTTTTTTTTTTCTTTTTCTGTTATTGTATGTCACCAAGGAAAATTGGCACAAATTTTTAATACATTCCAAATACAGTTTTTATGTCCTAGCTTACATTTAATACTAAATTTCAAAAGACAGTATTTACTATGAGCTACACCATTTGTTCTGGTTGGTACTTTATCTCAATAAATATGCTGAATACTGTGACAAAAAGTGGAATCATCGTCATGAGTGGACCCAGAAATGTGTCCCTATTAATCACACTGAGGGTATCTCATAGATGACTACACATTATGTGCTGTTCAGTGAGCTCTTGGGAACACATTTATCATGTTTTATGATTTTTTGAGTTGTTATAATTGCCAAAACCTGAAAAATAATAGGCATCAATCGTAACTGCTACTTTTGTTAAGCTAAGTAAGGGTCAGACTGTGTTGACACTTAACCAGCATTGATACCTCCAGTAGATGTCCAAGTGATAAACTTCCAAGGATCACATCACCAAATTGTAATTTTTTCCATCATGATGTGATTTATAATTTATGGTGTCAGGGTTGAGCACTATATTTCTGAAGCAGCTTCTGGAATTTGAGTGGATAATTTTTGTGTATTTATGCAGGATATCACTCCACTGTACAACACATCACCTTCAAGGACTAGGGTTTCCTGACAAGGAATGTATGGAAGGAAGGTATATGGAAGCAAGGTATGGGTATTGGGATGTTAGATAAAATATAGAGTAAAAGCAGCAGAAGTGTGGTCAAGGTTGCACAACGTTAAACAGACTCCACAACGAACATATTTGTAAAGAAGTAAAATGATTTTAGTACGGGTGCTGTAATGAATTTGTGCCTGTACGGAAAAATGGATGCACCGCACTGAAAGAATACCAACCAGCAGAATACCTGGCAGTGTTTGGAAATATAAACCAGTTCATTAGACAAAATTTGCGACTTGGGTGGAATGGCACAGGAGTGTTTTTTTCTGGATAAGAGAAATTTGTTAACATCGAGTATAGTAGATTTAAGTGTCAGGAAGTCTTTTCTGAAAGTATTTGTATGGAGTGTAGCCATGTATGAAACTGAAACATGGATGGTAAGCAGTTTAGACAAGTAGAAAATAGAAGCTTTTGAAATGTGGTGCTGCAGAAGAATGCTGAAGATTAGATGAGTAGATCATTAACTAATGAGGAGGTATTGAACAGAATTGGGGAGGACAGAAATTTGTGGTACAACCTGACTAAAAGAAGGAACCAGTTGGTAGGACATGTTCCAAGGCACCAGGGGATCACCAATTTAGTTCTGGAGAGAAGCGTGAGGGGTAAAAATCTTAGAGGGAGACTAAGAGATGAATACAGGAAGCAGATTCAGAGGGATGTAAGTTGCAGTAGTTACTCGGAGAGGAAGAGGCGTGCGCAGGATAGGGTAGCATGGAGAGCTGCATCAAACCAGTCTTTTAACTGAAGACCACAACAACAAGAAGAAATAAAATATATTGAGACAAGGACCAGAAACTTTCCCTTTTATATCACGAAAATCATGTCCAGCCCAGCCCATTACGAATAATTTATTGTCTGACGCAGTCACACTAATTTCAAATGTAATGGCCAGTTTTGTGGTTCAATCACAGCATATATTTTATGATCTGAGGATGGCCAGTGCTGGCCAATACTGGTCATTTTGCTTGAAATTAGTGTGATTATGTTGGACAATAAATTATTTTCAAAATGATCAATCATTTTAGTCTCCAGACTGACTAAATATCATTCTGTCCAACCCACTGAATTAAAAAAAAAATTCCCTGGAATTTCTTTCTCCAAATTATGTTGGCCTGAGATAATGTGTACTTTTATATAGTCAGACACATGAAATATGTCACTAGTTGAAATTTCCTGCCAAATTAAAACTGTCCCGGACTGAGACTCAAACCCTGGACCTATTCCTTTTGTGGACAAGTGCTCTATCAACTGAGCTACCCTAGCATGCCTCACAACCCATCCTCACAGCTCTACTTTCACCAGTACCTCATCTCCTACCTTCCATGCTTCACAGAAGTTCTGTGAAACTTGTGGCGCTAGCACTACTGCAAGAAAGGATGCTGTGGAGACATGGCTTAGAAACATCCTGAGGGACTGTTTCCAGAATGCATTTTTTACACTGCAACAAAGTGTACAGTGGTATCTAACTTCTTTGCAGGTTAAAAGTGTGTGCTGGATGGGAACTTGAACTAGAGACCTTTATCTTTTGTGGGCAACTGATCTACAAACTGAGCTACCCTAGCTACCTGTCCTTACAGTTTTGGTGGAAGCTGATGTATCCTCGCAGTTTTGGTGGAATCATTCTAGTTCACATTTCTGTTTATTCAGGTGCTTACCATACAGCACCAACAAAGATTTTTCTGAGCATTTATTTACTGTCCAAAACATTCACAAAATATTCATGAAATATAAGTGGTTCCATATGCTCAGTGCTGCCATTCTCACATCTCATTACCATGTAAGCAATACACACTGGGTGGTCACAAAGAGTTTGAAAATCCTGTAATAGTGTTTGCATGATAAATTGTGCTGATAAATAATTGTTAAGAAAAAAAATTCAGTATGTTATCCTTTTCAAGTTAATTAGCATTGAAGTTAGCCATTCAGGCCATTGTGCATGCAAATTCAAGCAGCCCACCAGGGACTGTCTCACCAAATGTATTCTTTGTTTGGTTTCCTAAAACAAAACGAGAGCGATACAAAAATTGGACAATGGATTGTTGTAAACATCGAACCTGAGCCAAGGGCTGAGCAGTCTTGTGCAGAACAACTGACACAAATTGTATCTGGTGGGCCACTTGAATTTGTGCATGCAGTGGCCTGATTTGCTAACTTAAATGCTAATTAACTCAGAAACATGCGCAGCTGTTTTTCCTTAACAATTATTTATCGGTACAACATACAGTGCAACACCCTTACAAGCTTTTCAGACTTTCTGACCACCCTGTATATGGAAACTACATATACCTTATGCAGTTACGAGATCTGAGGATGATTGCCTTTAGCACCTGAAACCAGTCATATGTCATGATTATTTTGTAATTGTGTTGGAAAATTTCCAACCAGTAGTCAATCAGAGTGTACTTTTCATCATAGTAATTCCAAATTTTGTAAGTATTCTTCCACTTGTGCATTTCTGTCACACCATCCAGTGTAGATGTGGGACTGTTGACTTTCAGTATGCATCTGTACTTAGTTCATTCTGTATTTCATTCAAGAGCCGTTATTTGTAATTTTAACTTCCAGCTTGTTGTGAAAGAAGCTCTCACTTAAAAATATGGTTCAGTTGTGTAGCAAGCATACTATTTTATGAACAAACTGTTATGTTAAATGTCCCTTGGTTTATTTGTACCATCAGATTTATGTGTACACTCAAGCTTTAAACTAAATATAAAAGTAAGACATGGCCTATGGCATTTAACTCCCTATGATGATGACAGAGGAAATGATTTGAAGCTGGAGTATGCAAACAAATCAGACGTAGCAAGAAAGCTAAGAAACATTTATCCAAGAATGTCACTGGGAAAACTACCTTCAGTTTGTTCACATTGTTATTGAGTGACCACAGGAGATCAGTCCCAGGTATGTCCTCAGATCGTGATCTCTGTGATAGTGCTGAGAATATTTGTATTTCGAGGTAATGCCTACAGACATACAGAGTTCATCAAGTGTCATTATTCTTGGCAGCAGACAATTGTAAAACAGCTGTGGAAAAGCTACAGTTGGCAGAAAGAGGATGATACTTTCAAGAAGTCCTTGTTACTGCTCTTTGCAGTAGACAATTGTAAAACAGCTGTGGAAAAGCTAAAGTTGGCAGAAAGAGGATGATACTTTCAAGAAGTCCTTATTACAGCTTTTCACCAAGTCATTGCCACATAACTTGTTCATATACTATGCTGGCTGAATTCTAACATTTGGCTCTTACCTCAAGATCTCTGTATCAACTTTCTGCTGCAAGAGAACTTGAAGATTATTATTCAGAGCATTACTATCTTGTTGGGAGTATATTGTAAATTATGTACCATGCCATTAGAAACTTAGGGAAGGTATAATTTCAGCCATGTTTTGTATTTGTGGACATGGCTATATTGAATACACTAAAAATATGTTAAACATCTTCAGTCAGTAATATTTGTGTTTTATGAGACAGTATAACACAATGCATTTTAGGTCCTGTGAGCCCATATTCAAGTGTATCTATTAATTTTCTTGCATAGTGTAGTGTAAAAAAATGCAAATATTACTGACTGAAGGCATTTTTTAATATACGGGTGATTCTAATTAGTTGCAGTTTCAAAACAATCTAAAAAAAACCACTGCTTGAAATGTGATCAAATTTGAACAGAATATTATCAAAGAACTGGGAAACATTATGGAAATGAACAAAAATTTAACAAAAGTTATACCACTGTATGGTGCTGTAGGCATCAAAACGTAAAAAGGTTCAGCTATAAATAAGAAATGAATCCCAGTATGGTGGCTATGGTACTGTACAATGTGCATAAACTTTCAAGTCTGGCATTCAACAGTTGTGGGACTGTTAGTATGGTAGGCACATCCAACCACAGCTAGGTCGTACCACATAGGATGGGAAAAATTGGTTTTTAATTGTCTTGAGTGCAGAAACAGCATAAAGAGCAACAATGAGATCAGTTTTTAATTGGTACGATACACATGCAAGATCTGCTCAATATGCCACCCAAACTGTTTTCTGCATCAAGTTGAAGTTGAGAAACAGCATGTTGAACAACAGATTGGAGTGTCTCAGGGGTCACATTCAGAATCCATTACACAGTATGTGTATTCATTTCAGCTACATTTATAATTGGAGCACTGAACACAGCATCTTTTGGATAGCCCCACAGCCAGAAGTCACACGGAGTAAGAGCAGATGATCTGGATGGCCAGGCTGTTGGGAAATTACAGCTGATAATCCTAGCATTTCCAAAATGTTTCTGCAGCACCTGATTCAGTGGCTGTGCAGTGTGCAGAGGAGTGCCATCTTGCATAAAAATATTCCTACTCAGACATCCACATTGTGGAAGGGATGGAATGATGTTGGCGCACAAAAGACTGTCATAACATTAACCAGTAACCGTACAGGCAACAGGACCTGCGGGACCAATCTCCTCAAAAAAAAAAGGGCCCTATGATAAATGATGCCGTCAACCTGTGCCACAAAGTTAACTTTGCAGAATGAGGTGATGCCATTTGATGTGTGAGTAGATTTTCTGTTGCCCATATTGTGCAGTTCTGTGTATTGAAATGTACTTGGAAATGGAAATGGGTTTCCTCTGTCCAAAATGTTTCATGCCCATTCATTATCCACTTCCGTGTGAGCAAGGAATTCTGAAGCAAACATTTGTCTTACTGACAGGTCAGCATGAACAACCACTGACCATAAGTTACATTGTATGGATAGCAATGCAGGATGTTTCATAGAATTTTGTGGACAGTGCTCAGAGATGTGTCCAAAATTCAGGCAATTTCCCATGCACTGCATGTTTGCACACTATAACTAGACCGCCCCCATGCATTGTTGTGGCCACATCTTCTACTGATGTCAGAGCATTTGTTTTCCTCTCTCTGCCACAGTGCACTTCAAAAGAAAACATGTCTTCTTGAATTTCAGTATCATTTTCTCCAGACCCTTGGTAGACATAGGACAAATGATTTTTTTTTCATATCCCTGAGTCCCCTGAAGTTCTGCGGAGCTACTGACTCACAGTCACCGTACTTGTAAGAGAGCATTACCAAGAGCATGTGATCCTGCATTGAGACAATTGTGCTGAGCATCTCAGATGTAAACTGAGGAACAACTATGTACACCACATCCTTTATTTTTCATATTGTGCCACTAGTTAATGTTAATTTTTCTTCTTCTCCGTAATGTTTCCCTACACTTCTTTGATAATATTCTATCCTAATTTGACATCATTCATCATTCTGAGCAGTTTTTTTTTTTTACTGGAACTTTAATTATAATCATCCTGTACTTTCAGTGTATTTTGGTAAGGTGTCACATTACACACTTCTATATAAACCATGGTATTGTTTGTGAGGTTTCAAGTAAAAGTATCCCATTTTCTTCCTTACAAATTACGTCTGGTGCTCTCTGTGTATTTTACACTGCAATAGTATGCTCTCATTATTTCAACTCTGTGGTTTACAGGTTACATTACTGCAAGAGGAAAAAGCAAGTGTATTAAATGAAAACAAAAGGTTACATGAGAGGTTGCGAGAGTTTGAGATGTTGGAAGGCCCCATGGCCGCTTCAGGTCACAAGTGCAAAGAATTACGTAAACAGGTTGATGCCCTGAAGGAAGAAATCTTTAAGTTGGAAACATGTAAGTATATGTTGTAACACATGTTTTCTCTAGAATCTGCATGATCCAGAAGAGCTTACTTTGTCATTTCTTTCAGTTGTTGGTTATAACAAATGCTTGAAATTCCACTGCATTATGGTTCATATATTGATTAAAAATGTAGGAAGATTAGGGTTCTGCATTGCATCTGCAGTGAAATCATTAGACACTGATTACGAAGTCAGGTAGGAATAGGATGGTGAAGGAAATCAGCCCTGTCATTTTCAAAGAAATCATCTTGGCATTCACCTTACACAATTTAGGGGAATCACCAATATTCTAAATCTGAATAGTCGGAAGAGGAACTCTGCCACTTCTGAATGTGGAGTCTGGTGTCTTAATCACTATGCCACCATGCCTGATCTATTGATTATAGTTCACTTGGATGAACCATATCACATGAGATAATTATATGAATGAAATTTAATTCCCGCTAAGAATTTGGCCGATCTATTCTGACACGGAAGGATGAGCCGTTTGATATGGAATCCAAATGGCAACAATATTAGGAATTATTCATATTTGCTGTGGTTTGCCAGCTTCAAAGTTGATGCATTGTGAGGAAAAAAGAATGTTGAACTAGCTGAGTTGTATCAGACGTTTGTAACCGTAGTCAGTCACTTAAATGTGGAACTAACAAGATAGTAAAATACTCATGCTGTGGTTGTACTTTTGTTATATGAACTTTACAAGTTATTCTTCAGGTGCATAAATTATTCATTTACTTTGGCATTCTAAGCAAAAAGAAAGAGGTATTCTGTGTTCACTGAAGCCACTCAAGGTAGTGAGCAGGATACGGGGCCAATAGTTGGAGGGGAAAAATGGAGAATGTGGAGTAAGAAAAAGAGTTAAGGAATTAGGCAAATGAAGACACAAGTGAGCGAGTAAAGTATAAAATGAGCAGGTGCATTGTGAGGCTGGTGGATGTCTTACAGATGGAATGGTTGGGAACAGGAGATGGGATGCAAACTGGGGAACAACAGGGACCAAGAGACTGAGAAAACAAGGAAACACCTAACAATCCTTGCAGTCTTGTTGAATAGTCACTAAGAGTTCCATTTTGACACTCAATTATCCACCTCCCCTCTTCCAATTCCCCAGCCTCATTAAAAAATAACAACTGGTTGTTTGCGCCTTCATATGAAGAATACTCTCCTTTCTAACATTGCCCCTCCTGTCTCCCAAAATTGTGTTCCACTGCTCATCAAACCTATTCATATCGATGTCTGCCTAGGCTTCTCCTGCCACATGGACCATATCCCTTTGGAAAACTAAGTACAAGAGTCACTTTATATCCACATACCAAGTGAGCAAGTAAAGTATAAAATGAGCTGGGGCATTGTGAGGCTGGTGAATGTCTATGGATGGAATGGGTGGGAACAGTAGAACCCTATCAAATGCATACACTAGTTTTGTTGCGACAACACTGAAACGCACTGAAAAGGATTTTACATAAACAAACTATCCATATGGGTGAATGGCCACATCCACTGTGGCTGAGGATCAACTGGACTGTGCTTGTACGGAGTATAGTACTCAACATAATGTCGTTGACCTCAACCCATTCCCCAGCATGCGTGTTCATGAATTGTACTCACTTGTATTGTCCTCTCCTTTTCTCCTTATCTCTTTCTATACCTGTTTATCCTTCTCCTTCCCACTATGTTCCACACCAGCATAATCATTCCTAGATTCAGATTGTCATGTTCCTCCTCCCTCTCCCCACATCACACTTTGTTTTTCGTACCTACTGCCCGACCTAAGATAACTATTCACCCCAGTAAGGCTGCCATGCCAGGAGACAACAGTGTGTGTGTGTGTGTGTGTGTGTGTGTGTGTGTGTGTGTTCGTTCTGTTGTTTCCCTAAATTTATTTTGGCGCCTACTGGATTGGTGCTTTTGAAAAAGACAAGGTTGATTTCCTTCCCCATCCTTGTCCTACTGGAGCACTTTTTACATCCATTGTTATTTTCTCTTATCTTTGAATATTTACAGATTTTGTATCATTGTTTTTGACTCATTCAATTTCATTTGCTTACTAGCGTTTGCAGTCAAATTTTTCCTCCAAGTATTGTTGTTGAATGTTTGAGAATGTTTTTAAGCTTTTACACCAGTTTTACTTCTTCCAGCGTTTCTTCACATTATTTTCTCTCCCTTCTTGTCTCCATTAATATTCTGCCTTGCTATAGTATTATTGGATAGAAAATAACATGCTTCTGATGATCAGCTGAATCAACTGAATCTTCAACTTACTTTAGTATTTGTTAATTTTACAAACTACTGGTGTATAAAAGTTTTAGTTTTTGATGTTTTCTGCTTAAGAGAAGAAGCCTAGTACCTGTTACCTTTATAAGGGCAATAGCAGCTCCATCATTACAGTGAATACAGTATTTTCTTTCACTTTCACATTTTCTATTCATATACCCCATAGCTATGCTTAGTCAAGTTATTACTAGCAGTCTTTAATCACATTGACAAATTAATTTACTATTCCTGTAAAAATGACATGTCCTGAGTAGAATTTTACTGTTGCAAATAATGTAAGAAATGTATTTAACAGCATTTTAGTAGTGGTTGAATAGAGCTCATTGTGTAATTGTTTTAAATAAATAAATCTCGAATACTAGTTTATTTAAATATTAATTTTCTTATCATTTTAGCACGAGATGATTTTAGAGCAAAAGTAGAATTGCAAGAAAAAGAGCATCTTGAGATGCAAGCAAAGATTGAAGACTTGCAGAAAATGGCTGATGAAGCACAACACCTGAAAGATGAAGTTGACATCTTGCGAGAAACAGCAGATATGGTTGGAAAATATGAAGCTACAATAGAGTCATATAAGAAACGATTGGAGGAAGTTGGTGATCTTAGGAGACAAATCAAAATCCTTGAAGAAAAGAATACTGACTACATGCAGCAGAATATGGAGCTAGAGGAGGTTAGAAGACCTCTAGGTTAATCAGTTTATTTCAGTTTAGGGCTCTTTTCACCTATGGCTTCTTAAATATTCTGAGATTCGGTGTCAATTTTACCAGTATCTTTTTTAATTGTCGCAGCACTGCTTCTGTTCTTAGTGCTGAGTCAGCTGTTTATTCAGTACTTGTTGTGTTTTATTTTATGTATTTATTTTCTTTTAATCTTTCAGGGTACCTCACTGGCTCAAGGAACTGTAACATATTTACCACCATTTTCTTGACTTTTTAATCTCTCTAAGGTTTTATTTATATCCTTCTTTGTTTTTTTCCTGTGTTCTTAGTACACTCATGTTACTAATATTGTTGTGTCATTTTATTACTGTTCCACTCTCTCTTGCTTCAATGACATTTTAGGGGAAAATAACTGTGGACTCATGTATTGGCAAGCTATTTGATTGTGTATTTCATGTAAATATTTATTACAGGATGTATCATGATTAATGGCGTAATGCATACAGTTGAAAGTACATGATACTAGAAGCAAAAAAAAGTCTCAGTAAATCTAGGTCCACAACTGAACTGTTTGTGAGATAGTTGCGACTTTGTGGTTCCCAGCCACCACTGACTTGATTCTGTGTAATTGTCATCTGAGTTAGGGAAAGGTAACAACACTGTACAACATTAAGAAAAATTATTAGAGATACTTACGTAGAAGTGCAGGTGTTCTGAATTAACATGACAACAGTCATGTGACTGTACTCATAGTTAAAGGAGATGTTCAAAGTGTCATCCTCATACCTGAATGCAGGCATGTACCCATCACCACAATAGGTTTCAAATCCTTTCAGACACTCCTGGGTCATTTTGAAATTGTTGGCAACCATTGACAAGCCTCTGCTCCAGTTCTTGTGTGTGTGTGTGTGTGTGTGTGTGTGTGTGTGTGTGTGAAGTGGCATACACTGCACCTTTAAGGTGGCCCCAGACACGAAAATCCATGGGTTTCGGATGTGGTGATCTACATCTACATGGTTACTCTGCAATGCACACTTAAGTGCCTGGTAGAGGGTTCATCGAACCATTTTCATACTACTACTCTACCATTCCACTCTCAAATGGCGCGTGGGAAAAAAGAACACCTAAATCTTTCCGTTTGAGCTCCGATTTCTCTTATTTTATTATGATGATCATTTCTCCCTATGTAGGTGGGTGTCAACAAAATATTTTCGCATTCAGAAGAGAAAGTTGGTGATTGAAATTTCGTAAGTAGATCTCGCCACAAAGAAAACCGCCTATGTTTCAGTGACTGCTACCCCAACTCGTGTATCATATCAGTGACACTCCCACCCCTATTGCATGATAACACGAAACGAGCTGCCCTTTGCACTTTTTCGATGACCTCCGTCAATCCTACCTGGTAAGGATCCCACACCGTGCAGCAATATTCCAGCAGAGGACGGACAAGTGTAATGTAGACTGTCTCCTTAGTGGGTTTGTCGCATCTTCTAAGTGTTCTGCCAACAAAGCGCAGTCTTTGTTTCGCCTTCCCCATAATATTATCCATGTGGTCTGTCCAATTTAAATTGCTCATAATTGTAATTCCTAGGTATTTAGTCGAATTGACAGCCCTTAGATTTGTGCAATTTATCATATACCTAAAATGTATCGGGTTTCCTTTAGTACCTATGTGGATGAACTCGCACTTTTCTTTGTTTAGTGCCAATTGCCACTTTTTGCACCATACAGAAATTCTCTCTAGATCATTTTGTAATTGGAATTGATCGTCTGATGATTGTACTAGATGGTAAATTACAGAGTCATCTGCAGCCAATCTAAGGGGGCTGCTCAGATTATCACCCAGATCATTTACATAAAATCAGGAACAGCAGAGGGCCTATGACACTACCTTGCGGAACACCAGATATCACTTCTGTTCTACTCGATGATTTACCGCCTATCACTACGAACTGTGACCTCTCTCTGAGATGAAATCAGAAATCCAGTCACACAACTGGGACTATATTCCATATGCATGCAATTTGATTACAGTACACGTCTTCTTACCCAATCTATCTTTGGCCAGATTGGCGTGTTAGATGTCCTCTCACCATAGCGGCAAAATGTGCCAGTGCTCCATCATGCATGTAAAGATCCTCTGGCATTGCTCTGGAGGAACATCCTCAAGCAAGATGACACTACAGAACCAAAGGTAATTCCATCCATTGAGTTTGTTTGGTAACATGTACAGCCCAATAAGACAATGGCCTAGTACTCCTGGCCACACATTCATTGAGAAAAGTCACTGATGTTGAGACTTCTGCACAGCAAGTGGGTTGGAGCCTAGATGACTCCAGATGTGAGAATCATGATAATTAAACACACCATTGGGAATGAAGCCTGCTTCATCTGTAAATAAAATGTTATTGTCAAAAATAGAGTTGCCTACACCCAAAGTCCTCATCACTAATACACTGAACAGTATAGGTAAATTGCACTGTGATGCATTCTCCAAACACTGCTGTGACTCATTCCAAGAATTTTTGTGGCAAGTCTCCTTGTCAAGATTCTTGGAGTGTTCAACTGTTTCCAGCACCACATCTTCAAGCACAGTTGTAATCCATGCCCTCCAGAGAGAAAATCAGGTATTGACTGTGTATTACACGTTACTCCAGTATTCTCTCTTTGAGATATGCACTACTAAACTGAGGTGTGCATGTGCAAAGTTACCAGCTTTTCAGAAGGATTGATGTACCTTGTAAATGTAGAACTCTTGGGATTCCTTTGGGCAGTGTATGCTTCTTGGTACAAACATGCACCTTCCCGCGCATTGCTGTTAGCTCTGCCATACATGAAATGCATATCCACATACTCCTTGTCACTCCACAAACAACTGACACGAGTGGCACTCTGACTGTGTACTGTACTGTTGTATCCATTCTCTTTACTCCATGTCTCAAATGTAAACAAAGAACCATGGACTGACATGCAGCGTTTACACATAATCACATCAGTGGTGGCTGGTAACCACAAAGTCGCAATTATCTCACAAATGGTTCATTTGCAACCTATGTTTACTGAGACTGTTTTACATCTAGTATTGTGTACTTTCAGCTGTATGCTCTTACGCTATTAATTATGATACATCCTGCATATCATGAGGTAATGACAGTGGCACGTAAAGTGCCCTCCGCCACACACCGTTGGGTGGCTTGCGGAGTATAGATGTAGATGTAGATGTATATATGTGAGGATTTGAAGTAGTTGGTATTAATTGCAGCTTTAGAAGGTGCTAGTACGAATTTTTTTTTAAAAACTGCAGCCAAGTATAGATCAGACCATAATTTTCTCGATACTTGAGCCACCTATTTGTCAAAATGGACTCATTTCATATGAGAACACTGTACAGATGTCGCCCTACCTGTCCCTTGACTGTTGCTGCCTTCTGTTGTCAATTTATAGTATTATTTCGAAAGAAACATTGGCAAACATAATAGCTGCTGTCATGGGTGGCTGAGCCATTTTGATTGCATTGACATAATTTTGTGCTTATACTGATCAGCTTTGGCAGTTTGCTGTAATTCTGCTACAAATATGTCATGTTGTTTGAGTGAGCAAGAAAATTTGGAAGCTCAAGAGGAAGGAATTGCTCAATAACTCACTTCACACTTTTTTCTTGGGAGGATAATTATACTTTCTGTCATCATTATTTAAAATTTGTAATCTATCAAAGAACTAGAGCAAATAGAAAAAATAAACCTTGAAGCTTGGTCCTTTGTAGTATCTATTACACTTGAAGATACATCAATTACATATGTGCCAGTAACACACTAAATAATGGCCTAAATGGCCAGTTTCATCAGTAATGGCTGGTTCCTCAGTAAGTGCTCTGTTATGTTAATCTTGAGGTATTACATATAACCAGTTTTCCAATATATAAGGAAAAGTTTCATTTTGTTTCATGAGATACTGACTTAGAGATTGCACACTGTGATGAAGGATTAAAACACTAAATAGGTGTGTGGAAGAACTGTATTTCTTCTGTTATTGAACCATTTTGATTTAGGTTTTTACAATACAAGCAAAGAACATGCAGGAACGATAAGATGCTTCTGAATGAGAAACCAGAAGATCTTTGTTTCCGGACAGAAAACATTTAAAACTGAGTATCTTCTTAATGTTAAAATACTGTTAGTCTGTTACTTCCCTTTGACTGAATGACATTCACCATGGAACTAAAGTGAAAATATATTTTCTAAAAAGTAGAATAAAAAGTGAAGTGCAACATAATTTGCTGATAAAGTTCCTTTTTCTTTGTAGGAGTTGAGGAAAAGTGGAACACTGAAGCAGCAGTTAGAAATGTATAAGAAACAAGTAGCAGAATTAGATGAAAAATTAATTGAGGAAACAAAAAGAGCCGATAGAGTTGAATTTGAAAGTAAAAAACTTCAAGAAAGACTGCATGCCCTCCAGAGGGAAAATCAGGTATTGACTGTGTATTACATGTAACTGCACTTCAGTATTTTTTCTTTCAGATATGCACTACTTAACTGAGTGTTGTCTTTTATGCTGGTAGAGGCTAATCATTGAGCGTGATTCCCTGAAAGAGACAAATGAGGAACTGAAGTATTCACAACTGCAGCAGCGTGGAAACTGTACACCAGATACTCTTCTAGTTGAAACTGTGCCTGAAAACATGATAGCTCCTGAAATTAAGTAAGTATTAGTGTACTTTCCTTCCATTTTAAATTGACAGAGAAAAATGATAGAAAATTCATGGTGTAGTTTTTAATAAATGCATGGGGAAAATCCATGCTTGAATCAAGTTTATTTGGAATAATAATGTGTAAAATAAGGAAAGGCAACCACTCACCTATGGCAGACTGATGTATGGAACATGGAAACATGTAACAGGAAAGTTTATTCAACTAGCTTTAGAGCTCTTGCTCTTTTTCTAGTAAAGGTACACACATTCACACACACACAACCACACAGACATCCGTACACACACTTTCATAACTTGGTTGTAGCTTTGTAATTCTTTGGGGGTTGAAATGAGGAGGCAGCCACTATACAGGGTGAAGAAAAAATGCTGCTTCTGGTGGTCAGCATGCAATTTGTCATTCCAATTCAAGAAAAAAGTTTAACTATCAAAAAAGTTTTAACTATGAAAGTCATTTAGTAGTCATGCTAATGGGTTTAATAGAAATGCAATGTGAAAAACAAGGCTCTTGCAATGCTGTAACTATGTGCAGTGTGGCGAAAAACAGGTAGCATGAACTTTGCACTGTGGTGAAGCTATCTCATTAGCTCAGTGAGATGAGGCAATGCCATGGGGAATGGATATGCAGACTCACCAGTGTTTGAGTCAGATTCGCGCCTAACATTTTTTCAGTTAAAGCATCAAATTGTATCCAATTTACACCTCCACAATGCAATATCTTATGTATTTCTTTCTCTTACTGTTACCTTTATTTAAACATTAAGAGTAACATGAACTTCTTTCAAATGACCACTTTGTTTTGTCCAAAATGCAAATAAAGCCAACAGAAAATAACAGTAGAAACAGTACGATTGTCTGTAGCCAGTGAGTTACGAAAAACGCTATAGGTAGGCTACACTAGATTGCACATTATTCTAAGTACAATAATTCCATTCTGTATGTATGACATCCAGGATTATCTTCCCAGAGATGATACATACACGTACAAGTAATATTAACTTCAGAGAAGATGTTCGGAGTGACCACCTTGCATTTACAAACACTTCGTCACTTGCAGGATCGTACTTTGCTGGACCCTACGCAACACACCTGCATCCACCATTACCGAAATGGCATTCACATGAGCTATTAGGTTGTGTACATTCATGGGTGGAGTACTATAAACTTGTTCCTTTAAGTATCCTCACAAATATAAAAGTTGTGGCTTAAGGTCCAGGAGACGTGGAGGCCAGAACATTGGGCCTCCACAACCAATCCAGTTCCCTGGAAACACTTCATTTAAATAGTTATGCACATTCATTTCAAAGTGTGACAGTGCACCAGCATCCTGAAACCATAGCTCTTGCCGAACACCAAGTGGAATGTTTTCTAATGCATCAAGCAAAGTATTGTAAAGAAATGTACATTACAGAGGTGCATTCAACTTCTTCGGCAGTAGATAAGGGTCCAAAAGCACTCCTCCCACAATTCCAGCCTGCAGGTTTATGCCAAAGCATGTCTGGAAGCCATGTTCATGGGTAACATGGGTTGTGTTCCGACCAATAATGGCTGTTGTGGAGGTTAGGTTCGTCAGTCCATATCAAATTCCTTATAAAATGTTCGTTATCTTCCACTTGGTACAAAAGCCATTCACAGAACTGTACTCATTGAATTCGGTCTTCTGGCCCCAGGTGTTGAGTCAATGTGTAAGGATATGGATGCAATTCTTCATCATGCAGCACTTCAGAAATCAGTCTTTGACATATCTGGAACTGCCTTGCAATATTATGGGTACTTTGCCGAGGTGATTGGTGAATGGTTTCAGGAATCATGTCCTCTGTTTGTGGAGTACGTGTAGTCCTTGGATGATCTCTGTCCGTTACTTGGGGACGAAGATTACTGGCTTCCTTAAGGTGTTGAGCCAGGCAAAGGAAAACATTCTTATTGGGAAGGTGCCTGTGAGGGTACCATGCACCATATGCACGAGTAGGAGAGGTAGCAGCAGCTTGTTTATCAGATGCACCTGGCACCAAAAGCATGTTGACATATTCATCATTTGTTTACTCCATCAGGAAGTTGCCTTACATGAGCTTGACAAGACCAGTTATGTTTGTGCACTATGTGGTTAGTAGACACAAGCACAAAGTTTAATGGATCGGACTGCCATGTGATATGCTATTGTCACATGAGAAAAGAATATCGTGCTTATAAATGATGAGAACTAGGGACCAGATATCTAGAAAATAAGAAAGGAACCTGACAAGGATTCGAACCATAACTTAGTGGTGGATGTGGGTTTGATGTCCCAGTAGTCTACTCAGTGAGCTACAGTGGCTGGTATGGTAGTGTAGGGTGATACACATTCCTCTATATGCTGCACATTGTGACTGTGTTGCTAGCTCGTCATTTCCATACAGGTGTTTTCAAAATGACACAGTCTGATTTTGCTAGATAAACTTTTCTCTTGAATCTGGCTGAGGAATAACATGCCGATCTCAAAGTGCAGCATTTTTTTCTTCACCCTTCATTTTATGTGAAAGAACGCTTTAATACAAGCTATCAATTACCAGTGATGCATTTTGGGTGTTGGATATGTCATGAAGCTGATAATGTTGTTGTTAATGGGTGAATTCCCATGACACAGATTGAGCATTGGCTGCAGGATTTGAGGCATTTGCTGCACGGTCGGCTATAGCTACAGCAACTTCATCAACAACTGCCATGGGAATGGGCCACCTCCCTCTCCCTGCTGCACCACCTAATGCACATGTTTCTTCAGCTGTCTTGACCATATTCTTTAGCCCATTTATTGACAGGAAGCCTCTTTGCAGCTGCTTCTGTCAGTAATATTCCTACAATGCAGCACTGCTGTTGCCGGCTTTCTGATAAAACAACTTTACCAGCAGTCCGTGGTCTTTCTTCGCAATAGCAATTGCATTTTGTATGGAAAACTTCAGCCTTCTTAACCATTTACACTTTCACTGGAAATGAACGTGCATCACTAAGTGACAAATAGCATACTGATGTCGAAACAAGAAACATTTCACATTTTGACTGCTTACAGTGCCAGATTGCTTACAGTGCCATATTTTCATCTGGTGTCAGAAAGTGGAACTGTTAATTTTTTCAGCATGCTCCACGAGTGCACTAATTAATGGACATGAACATGATCTGTATCAGTGTCCTGCAATGTATACAGGTATTTATAACTATCCAGTGTATAGAGAAAACTGTAAAATTAAAAGAGAGATGGGAAAGATTAAGATAACGTTTACAAAACATGAAAAGTACATGATATTTCTGAGGAAATCTGCAAGTTTATTGAAACATGAAGTGGTGATGGTGGTGATAGTGGGTGTGAAAGAATTGATCATTTGAAGATTTCTGTTTATTTATAATTTGTTTGTGCCCCTTTTATTTACTGTTAAGAGTGATGTGAATGTTTAACTCAAGTGTTTACGGTCTGTGCAAGAGGTATGTGTATGGAGTACAGGACTCTTTCCACGGAGGATGTATATACTGAATTTGACGGTTTCTGTTTATGCTGTCATGTATAATCTGCTATTGATCCAATTGCTGTCCTCAACTGCTATGAATATAATAGTCATTAACTGGGGCTGTGTGTCTTCATTTTTAATTTTTTGCTATTTTATTTTTGATATACTGATTGCACATTATTGTAGAGGAAAGGAAACACTCACCTATAGTGGTTATGTTCATGGAGCACAGTAACACATAACAAAACAGTATTCACACTAGCTCTTATTCTAGCAATAGTACACTCATTCACACACACACACAGGCACCCAAATGCACGCTCCTGTGGCTATGAAAAGAGTCTTGCCGTGACCACAGGAGTGTGTACTAATGCTAGAAAAAGAAATAGTGCTTGAAAGCTAGTATGAATGTTGTTTTCTTTTCTGTATTACTGTGCTCTCCTCATTGGTCCACTATAGGTGAGTGGTTGCTTTTCCCTTTTTTTTTCCCGCATTGCTCCATCCAGGAATTTCCATTAATGCTATACACATTATTTTAGTTTCTCTGTAACTGATTTTCAAGCCTACCTTCAAACTTGCTTTGTTCTTCCATGTGTTGTTGAAGTTTACCTACACAGGAAACAAAAAGTACAATATCCTCAGCAAAATAAAGATTGTTCTGGCATATTAACATATATTACTTATTCTTTTTTCCAGTTTAGTGATCTGAAAATATTCTCTGCTACTAAGAAAAGAATAGTTGTTGCTATGTGCACTCTCCTTGCCTTACTCTGCTTTCAGTTCTTGTTTTTCCTTGTCCATATGGAGTATAATGGAAGCTCTAGCACTGATGTATATATTTTTCAGTATACTAACATAGGTTGAAAAAGTATCTAGTATTTCTAGGACTCTTATTAGAGATTTTACTGAAAGTTAATTAATATTTTTCTCAAAATGTAGGAATCCCATACAGCATGGTAACTCCTATTCATTGTGCAGTTATATACATTTGTTAATGACTTGCGAGTGGTCCATTCTGTGATAAAATAGGTAAAGCTGTCATCTTTCTTGTAGAAAGTAGAATAATTACACCATTTTTACAGACTTGGGGAACAGTCATCTATTGCTTTGCCTCAAGCATTAAATATTTGAATCGAAACATCATCATCTCCAGGCACCTTTCCTTTCTTCATACCACAAATGTCTCCCTTATCTGACATTACTTCTGGAATGTCAATTTTGTTAGTACCAGTTCTCCGTATTCATTGACTAAACCATACAAAAATTTAAGAACATTTGTACAGTTTCCTCTCTGTTGTTAATTACTGTGGCATTCCCCATCTTAACTGATGAAATGTGATGTCTACCCCACATAAGTTTCTGTTTTGTTTTCTTCATACTGTAATTATTTTCAGTTGTATCTGTTATCAATTTTTTATTATATTGTTTACCTCTTTGACGACAGTATTGAATAGTTTTATTTAAGTCAGAATACTCTATCACGTCTCTACAGTTGTTTCCTTGAAACTCTCACCTCCTCTTGAATAGCCGCTTTGTTCCATCTGAAATATTCTTTTCTTTTGCTTTCTTCATACCTGCAACATCTTTTGCTGTTTGCTTACATGCCTTTGTTAAATAATTTCTCATCCTCTTTTGCTAAAATCTGTATAACCTTTATTTTGTAAGATGTTGAATTGTTGCCTAATTTAATGTGGTATAACTCCATATTCTTATATTAGGCAGCATAATCTACATTTTTCTAACTTCTTGCCTGAGTCTGTTTCCTTCAAGCTTTATATTGGGTCAGTCCATATGAAAGCAGCCAATGGTCTGGTTCTTGATGTCTCAGATATTGATAATTTTTTGTAAACTTATAGTTGTTTGCATGAAAAACTCCAAATTAAAATTTTTTTTGCCCATTCTTTTTTGAGCTATTAATTTTTAAAACTTCCAGAATTATGTGATATTTGTTATGTTTTGAAACCTTAAAGTCAGCATATCTCAAAAATTATTTGACTTACATATCTTATTCAGTTTCTTATAAACTTTAAAAGTGTATGCTAATTGATGATATTCATAACAATTCATTACTCGCACAATATATGTTAATGTGTGTGCCAAATTTCATGATGGTGCTCCAGTTGGAACATATTAAAATAAATTTTATTCTACTGATTAGTGCAGCACCTCATGATCAGTGTGTAGGGCTTTGGACTTGTTACTAAGATGTAATATGTCAAAACCTAAAAAGGCTGTCAAATCAATATTTTGTATTGAGTGACAATGTATTACAGTATTATAACTGTACACTTATATTTAAATTCGCATTTGACTGTCCTGTGTTAACTGTGAAGATATTTTAACATACACCATAACAACACATTCTCAAAACAGACTCCTTAATGATGTCTTCGTTTTACAGATACATTAAATTTAATCAATATTATTAATCAAACAATGAGGTAGCTGTAATTATTTAACAATGTGTTATTTGAGTGCCATGCAAAGAGTGTGTTATTTGAGTGCCATGCAAAGAGAAATTTTTTACTCGTCTTCAACAAGAAAGATGTTATGGTGACCCAATAACAATCTTATTTGAATCTAAAAAGATGTGTTGCACTTTTCTTTTAAATGATGTAACCTAGTTCTTCCAAGCAATAATGACATAAATAATTGTAACGTAACGTTCTTTTCCAATATAATCTGAGGCTTTTAGCAGCTCTTCATCTGGCAGTCTGTATGTTCTTTCAAGCTGCAGTTAAGGGATTTAATTTACAAAATATGAAGTTTTTTTATTAGTCAATTTATCTGATTTTTTGGCTTTGAAAAAGAAAGAGCTGACCCATGCTGATATGTAAATAAAATCTTTACTTCTGTGTTTTCACCTTCGCCTCTGGATAGCACAGAAGTCACCCACCGTTTGTCATAAGTGCAAGCAAGATGTTGTGTGAATGTTCAGAAGCATGCCGCATCTGGACCCACCTGAATTTTATGAACAAAACCAATTTTTGCTTTACCATTACCTTTGGCTTTGCTCATAGGAATAAATGCCTGATACATTTGTGTCCCTGTGTCTGCTATGGTTGTATTAAAAAATGTTCCAAGCTTCTTTTTTATGCTGCTTGCTCATCATTTGTCATGTAGAAGTGACTGACGGCATTTATGCTTTACCCCAATCAAACAATTGGAATGAAGTTAATATTTGATTATGTTGTGCTTCGTAATATGAGTGTTAATAAAACCACTTTCACTATTATTTTATGTGCATGTAGTTAGCCACTGGTTTCATTCTATATGAACATCCTTAGGTGACAAAGTGGTACAAATGTACCAGTGTTACGATTTGAAATGAATAATTTCCCAATAAAACTTTGAACCCTCATGTCGGAATACAACAAGTACAATACTCCACTTTGTGGACTGCACTAGGTACTTGTCATATTCCAACAGGTGCCTTTCAACATTTTATTGGGTGTCAGTTAGACCGTCAGCGAGAGCGCATCGCTAGCTCCTGCTACTACTAAGGCGAGTACACCGTTTGCTTCTTACATATTTTACAAACAGCAGCGACTTATTTTCAGTTATCTGTGTAATTACTAGTTTATTTTTGTAATTTCTTGCGTGTTCGAGTGCTTACTAGGTAGAACCTTTTATTTCAATAACAGTGTTTTTGTACTTATTTGCTGCGCTTAGCTTTTAAATAGTTTTTCTGGGAAAACCTAGCGTAGTTTTCGCGTCTCGTATTTCAGTGAGTGTTTCTTGATTATCAGAGTAGCTCATCAGAAGATTATCTTGGGAATTTGTCACCGTATAGAGTAGGGTAAACATAGTCATGTGTAGGGACTGTGGTTGTTGTGAGCGGACGCAAGGAGAATTGGCCACTCTTCGGGGACAGGTGGAGGCTTTGTCTGTTAGGCTCATCGAGCTCGAGGCGCAGGCGTCGGCTCGTAGTGGCGTTGGGGCAACTGTGGTGAGACCTATGCCTACTTCGGTGGCCTTGGAATCACATGGAACCCCTGATGTCGCTGCGTCTTCCGGCAGTGAGCATCTTACCGGTCAGCCATCACTCCAGGGTGAATGGCGGACAGTGGTGGGCTCGCGCGTGCCTGGCCGAAAGGCGAAGGTGGGATCTGGCCGCGTGGCGGCTGCCTTACCCCTTTCCAACAGGTACGGGGTGCTTCCTAGTGGTGATGACATCGTTTCCGAGCCACCACAGGATGCCTCGCCTGTTGGGCCAGTGGCCGATTCTCCGGCAAGGTCCCGACAGTCACAGAGGGCGGGCCTATTAGTTATAGGGAGCTCCAACGTTAGGCGGGTTATGGAGCCCCTCAGGAAAATAGCGGGTAGGTCGGGGAAGAATGCCAGTGTGCACTCGGTGTGCTTGCCGGGGGGTCTCGTCCGTAATGTGGAGGAGGCCCTTCCGGCAGCTATTGAACGCACTGGGTGTGACCGGCTGCAGATAGTAGCACATGTCGGAACGAATGACGCCTGCCGCTTGGGTTCTGAGGCCATCCTTGGTTCCTTCCGGCGGCTGGCTGATTTGGTGAAGACAACCAGCATCGCACGCGGAGTGCAAGCTGAGCTTAATATCTGCAGCATAGTGCCCAGAGTCGATCGCGGTCCTCTGGTTTGGAGCCGTGTGGAGGGTCTAAACCAGAGGCTCAGACGACTCTGCGACTATAATGGTTGCAAATTCATCGACCTCCGTTATTGGGTGGAGAACTGTAGGGCCCCCCTAGACAGGTCAGGCGTGCACTACACACCGGAAGCAGCTACTAGGGTAGCAGAGTACGTGTGGCGTGCACACGGGGGTTTTTTAGGTTAGAGGGACCCCCCCTTGGGCGAAACGATAAAATACCTGACAGCTTACCAGAGAGAACATTATCATCGTTGATAAAGAACGTCCGTCCTCAGAGACCAAAAACAGGAAAAGTTAACGTAATATTGGTAAACTGCAGGAGTATCCAGGGCAAGGTTCCTGAATTAGTATCTCTTATTGAAGGAAATAGTGCGCATATAGTATTAGGAACGGAAAGTTGGTTAAAACCGGAAGTGAACAGTAACGAAATCCTAGACACAGAATGGAATATATACCGCAAGGATAGGATAAACGCCAATGGTGGAGGAGTATTTATAGCAGTAAAGAATTCAATAATATCCAGTGAAGTTATTAGCGAATGCGAATGTGAAATAATCTGGGTTAAGTTAAGTATCAAAGGTGGGTCAGATATGATAGTCGGATGCTTCTATAGGCCACCTGCATCAGCAACCGTAGTAGTTGAGCGCCTCAGAGAGAACCTGCAGAACGTCGTGAAGAAGTTTCGTGATCATACTATTGTAATAGGGGGAGACTTCAATCTACCAGGTATAGAATGGGATAGTCACACAATCAGAACTGGAGCCAGGGACAGAGACTCTTGTGACATTATCCTGACTGCCTTGTCCGAGAATTACTTCGAGCAGATAGTTAGAGAACCAACTCGTGAAGCTAACGTTTTAGACCTCATAGCAACAAATAGACCGGAACTTTTCGACTCCGTGAATGTAGAAGAGGGTATCAGTGATCATAAGTCAGTGGTTGCATCAATGACTAAAAGTGTAATAAGAAATGCCAAGAAAGGAAGGAAAATCTATTTGCTTAACAAGAGTGATAGGGCACAAATCGCAGAATATCTGAGTGACCACCATCAAACGTTCATTTCTGAGGAAGAGGATGTGGAACAAAAATGGAAAAAATTCAGAAACATCGTCCAGTACGCCTTAGATAAGTTCGTACCGACTAAGGTCCAAAGCGAGGGGAAAGATCCACCGTGGTATAACAATCATGTACGAAAGGTACTACGGAAACAAAGAAAGCTTCACCATAGGTTTAAGAGTAGTTGAATCATAGCTGATAAGGAAAAGCTGAACGAAGCGAAAAAGAGCGTAAAGAGAGCAATGAGAGAAGCATTCAACGAATTCGAACATAAAACATTGGCAAACAATCTAAACAAGAACCCTAAAAAGTTTTGGTCATATGTAAAATCGGTAAGCGGATCTAAATCCCCTATTCAGTCACTCGTTGACCACGATGGCACCGAAACAGAGGACGACCGAAGAAAGGCAGAAATACTGAATTCAGTGTTCCGAAACTGTTTCACTGCGGAAAATCGTAACACGGTCCCTGACTTCAGCCGTCGCACGGACGCCAAAATGGAAAATATTGAAATAAACGATATCGGAATTGAAAAACAACTGCTATCACTTAGTAGCGGAAAAGCATCCGGACCAGACGAGATACCCTTAAGATTCTACAGTGATTATGCTAAAGAACTTGCCCCCTTTCTATCAGCAATTTATCGTAGATCTCTGGAAGAACGTAAAGTACCTAGCGACTGGAAGAAAGCACAGGTCGTTCCCATTTTCAAGAAGGGTCATAAATCAGATGCGAATAATTATAGGCCTATTTCACTTACGTCAATCTGTTGTAGAATAATGGAACATGTTTTGTGTTCTCGTATTATGACGTTCTTAGATAATACAAATCTCCTTCATCATAACCAACATGGATTCCGCAAACAGAGATCATGTGAAACCCAGCTCGCCCTATTTGCCCAAGAAATTCACAGTGCCGTAGACACTGGCGAGCAGATTGATGCCGTATTCCTGGACTTCAGGAAGGCATTTGATACGGTTCCGCACTTACGTTTAGTGAAAAAAATACGTGCTTACGGAATATCGGACCAGGTTTGTGATTGGATTCAGGATTTCCTAGAAGAAAGAACACAACATGTCATTCTTAACGGTTCAAAATCTGCAGATGTAGAGGTAATTTCGGGAGTACCGCAAGGAAGCGTGATAGGACCTTTATTGTTTACAATATACATAAATGACTTAGTTGACAACATCGGTAGCTCCGTGAGGCTATTTGCAGATGACACGGTTGTCTACAAGAAAGTAGCAACATCAGAAGACTCGTACGTACTCCAGGAAGACCTGCAGAGGATTAATGAATGGTGCGACAGCTGGCAGCTTTCCCTAAACGTAGATAAATGTAATATAATGCGCATACATAGGGGCAGAAATCCATTCCAGTACGATTATGCCATAGGTGGTAAATCATTGGAAGCGGTAACGACCGTAAAATACTTAGGAGTTACTATCCGGAGCGATCTGAAGTGGAATGATCACATAAAACAAATAGTGGGAAAAGCAGGCGCCAGGTTGAGATTCATAGGAAGAATTCTAAGAAAATGTGACTCATCGACGAAAGAAGTAGCTTACAAAACGCTTGTTCGTCCGATTCTTGAGTATTGCTCATCAGTATGGGACCCTTACCAGGTTGGATTAACCCTGCTGTTCTGTTCGGGTCTATATGACCCGAAACGAATATGAACGTTATTTTACATTATGTAAATACCAATATATATTTATGAAACTTTGTGACTTTGTCTGAAAATGGATGAGCAGCATGTGTTTTAAAAGGTTTTAAAAAAGTTTAAGAAGTTTGGGCTTCAACTGTAATAGTTGCATATGTAATGTTCGGGTCATAATGACCCGACACAAATATGTTTAGTGTAACTCGTATTTATTTCTAAAATCTGGAAATGGCGAAAATTATTTTTGTTGTGTTGTGTGGGAATAGTGACTGCATCATTCCAACTTACTCTCAACAATCACCTAAAGCTCCATGCGTTCACAACAATGGGCTTGTTTGTTGCTTTCCCCAGGAAATAATAATTGGCAGTTCTCAATAATTGGAATGCTTTGTTTCTGCCCAGTTTGACTTGTGACACCATGGCGATGAGACCATTGAATGATCGTGAGTTGGAAGAAATAGTAAATGCCTCACCAGATGAAGGATCACTTTCTGAGTTTGAAGATCACATCAGCAATGCATCTGAAAGCGAGTGTTCCGATGACAGTTACGACAGTCCACAGCCCATACAAAATAGTGTAGAGACTTTTCTTTCTAAAAATGGGAATATAGAATGGCAGTTGCATCCACCAGCACAACATGGTCGCCTACCAGCTTCGAACATCATCAAGAGTACCCCAGGAGTTACCAGGTATGCAGTCAGCAGAATATCTGATGTAAAATGTTCATTTGAAGCAGTATTTCACACAGCGCTTCAAAATGAAATAATAGAGATGACAAATATTGAAGGGCAGCGAGTTTATGGTGAACAGTGGACAGATATTGATGGTTCTGTTTTCCATGCATACTTAGGACTCTTACTCCTAGCGGGTGTATATCGATCTCATGGGGAGTCTACAAAAAGTTTGTGGGATAAAGATACTGGGCGAAACATATTTCGAGCAACCATGTCTCATGAAACATTCTGTAAGATATCACGTGTCCTGCGATTTGACAAGAAATCTACTAGAGAGGAAAGACGACGTACTGACAAACTTGCCGCAATTCGTAGTATTTGGGAGAAGTGGGTAGAGGTCCTTCCTAAACTGTATAATCCAGGAGAAAATGTTACTGTTGACGAGCAGTTAGTAGCATTTAGAGGTCGCTGTCCATTCAAGCAGTATATCCCAAGTAAACCGGCAAAATATGGGATCAAAATATGGACCATGTGTGACAGCAAAACTTCATACGTACTGAAAGCCCAAATTTATACAGGAAAGGTGAGTGGAGCGGCACCAGAAAGAAATCAGGGAATGAGGGTGGTATCTGATCTCACTTCTGAGTTACGTGGTCAGAATATCACGTGTGACAACTTTTTTACGTCGTACAATTTGGGGCAGCTGCTTCTGAAAAGGAAATTGACTATGTTGGGAACTATACGGAAAAATAAGCCGGAGCTTCCACACAAAATGACCAACAAGGAGGTACACAGCTCTTCATTTTACTTCACAAATGACACTACTGTGGTTAATTATATTCCTAAGAGACACAAGAATGTTGTACTTATGAGCACTCTCCACCATGATGCGGAAATCAGTGACAGGGCTGATAAGAAGCCAAAAATGATTTTGGACTATAATTCAACCAAAGGTGCTGTAGACACGCTTGATCAGTTATTAGGTACATATACATGCAAACGAAAAAGTAATAGGTGGCCAATGATAGTTTTCTACAATATTCTTGATGTTTCTGCTTATAATGCATACGTTTTGTGGATTTCGGTTGACCCTAATTGGAATGCAAGCAAATTGACTAGAAGGAGAATATTCTTGGAGGAACTTGGAAAGTCACTGATAAAAGAACATATTGCATCAAGAACGCATTTCCCAAGAACAGAAGATTCTTTGAGAATGGTCACAAGCATCCAAAACCCGAATGATGTGGGTGGTGTGTCAGAATCGGTAACAACAAGAAAATCTACAAAACGTGCACGCTGTAAGTTCTGTCCATCAAGTAATGACAATAAAACAAACATGGTGTGTGGAAAATGTAGTAAACATATTTGCAAGAAACATGTAACCTACTTGTGTCCACAGTGCAAGCAGTAAGAAAAGAACTGTAGTATTTTATAAGATGATTGTATTGAAAATTCTGTTGTTTCAAATTTATGTGAATACTTGTGCCTAAACTACAATCAGTAAGAAGAGAGGATTCTAAAGTTGTAGTGCTTTCTATGTTGGAATGTAATAAAAAAACTGTAGTGTGTTCTGTACTGTAGTGTGCTCTAAGATGAATATCTGTAATGACAACTGTCTGTTGTTAGAAAATGTCAATACTTACGTCTAAACTGTCAACAATAAGAATAGAAGTATGGAAAAACTGTAGTGCTTTCTAAGTTGAATGCCTGTAATGGAAACTGTCTGTTGTTTCAAATTTATGTGCATATTTAAATGAAAAATATCCCTCAATAAAGTTGTATGCATTGTTATTATTATTATTATTACCATTATTATTATTATTATTATTATTATTATTATTACTAACAAGGTACTGGAATAGAACAACAATGTCGATAGCTAAAACTGTACCAAAATTTATGTTTCTAAAGCATTTTGATATGTCGGGTCATATTGACCCGAACAGTATATATGTCAAGTAAAAGTGAACAGAACAGCAGGGTTAATAGAAGAGATAGACATGATCCAGCGAAAAGCAGCGCGATTCGTCATGGGGACATTTAGTCAGCGCGAGAGCGTTACGGAGATGCTGAACAAGCTCCAGTGGCGGACACTTCAAGAAAGGCGTTACGCAATACGGAGAGGTTTATTATCGAAATTACGAGAGAGCACATTCCGGGAAGAGATGGGCAACATATTACTACCGCCCACATATATCTCGCGTAATGATCACAACGAAAAGATCCGAGAAATTAGAGCAAATACGGAGACTTACAAGCAGTCGTTCTTCCCACGCACAATTCGTGAATGGAACAGGGAAGGGGGGATCAGATAGTGGTACAATAAGTACCCTCCGCCACACACCGTAAGGTGGCTCGCGGAGTATAGATGTAGATGTAGATGTAGATTAAGCATTTTAAGATTATATGTGCACAAAGCAACCTGGTCCTCTTTCCCTCACTTACAACTACTGTAAATGGGTAGTTATATAAAATGGAAAATGCATATTATTCATTACGTTATTTATGGTATTGTTATAGGGTATGGTTTACTACAATTTTAAAATGATAAAGTGAAGTGTACTTAATTAGTACTCAATAATTCCATTTTAAGAGTAGTTTAAGGAACCATTTGTCAATACAAATAGCAGTAAAATAACATTTATTTTCATATGTTCCCTTTGGAAAACCATCATGAAATTTGGCACACAAATTAACAAATAATGTACAACTGACAGACTTTTTTTCCAAAACAAAAAGATCCATTTTGAAATATTCAGAATTTAAAAAAAATTTGTTCAGTTCGGCCAAGCATCACATATTTTCAAAGTCTGTACTAAACTGAATAAAATGGTACAAATGTTCAGGTCTGTACATCAAATACTTTTTGATATATGGCCATTTTAAGGTTTCGAAATATGGCAAAAATCGCACAATTTCGGAAACTTTAAAAATTAATAACTCCATAACAAAATGTCCAAAAAAATTTTAATTTCGGATTTTATCTTATTTTGATAGGTAGAATAAAATGACAAAAAATTACAAAATTCTAAATTACAAAGGGTCAAATTTATTTTTTTATTGGTTGATTTCATACGGAATGACCACCCTATCTGTTTATACTGTGCATCTTATGAGTGTATGATCATTTGTATTTTGAAAGTGGTTTAGGAATATCACATCTTCACAATTTCTTCATTTTTTGATAGCCATAAAAGTGTGTTCATTCCCTAGCCTGAGAGAGCAGATCTTTTGATATTGAGAATTGTGTTAATGAAATTACATGAGTAAGTACACGGTGTATGTGACACTTTCTAAATGATATCTTGTTGATAAATTATCATTTATTCTTCATTTAGAAAAAGCCAGTTCTGGTAAAAATGTATTTTAAATGTAAATATAACAGTGATGAACCAAAAGAAAGATTCAATGTACGTGCCCCGATCCACAAACTACCCAACTCATCTCCACCTGGTAAAGAGGAGATCAAAGAGATCAACAACCACCTTAAGAATAATAAGGCAGCTGGAGAGGATTCAATAGTGGCATAACTACTGAAGCTGGCAAATAGATGTACTAGTCCAACTTTTTGAGGAGATCTGGAGAACTGGGATGATACCAACTGAATGGCAGTCAGCTTTAATCCATCCTCTACACAAAAAAAGCAATAAAAAGAATGTCCATAACTATAGGGGCATCTCATTAGTATCTGCTCCATATAAGATTCTCTCCAAAGTAATACAGAACAGAATAGAAGGTCATCTTGACCAACTGATTGGGGAATATCAAGCTGGTTTCCGAAAGGGCCTTTCTTGCCCAGAACAGATCTTTAACCTGAAGAACATAAAAAACTGGAGGAAATAACTACATGCTCGTGTTTGTTGATTTTCAGAAGGCATATGACTCCAACTGAGGGGCATTAATGAATATTTTGGAAGAGTTTGGGGTGGATGATACATCAAGAAAGCTGATCAAACAAACTCTCACTAACACGGTGTCAAAAATAAAAGTTATTGGTGAGATTTCAGAACCCTTTACAATCAGAACGGGCGTAAGACAAGGAGATGGACTATCCCCATTGCTTTTCAACTGCGTCTTGGAAAAGGCCATTCAAGAGTGGAGAAAGTTGTTGGCCCAAGAAGAAACAAATGAAGAGCGGTTCAGACTTGGCCCTAAGAACAAAGGGGTGTACATTGACTGCTTGGCCTTTGCAGATGACCTGGCCATTTTTGCTAACAACAAAGAGTCAGCAGTCAACAAGAGAAATAGGCTGTCAGAAATTGGTGCAAAAGTTGGACTCCAGATCTCTATTCAAAAGACAAAATATATGACAAACTTCTATGATGGACCTGAATGGATTATCACCAATCTGGGAAAAATCATACGAGTTAAGAATTTCAGGTATCTCACTGAAGTCATCCAGGAGAATGGATTAGAAGAAGAAGCAATTAATGTCAGGATGAGGAAGTTAGACCAGGCATACCAAGGGACAAAGAATATCTATAACAAAAAGTCTATGAGCATAAGGGGCAAATTCCAACATTATTATACAGTTGTAAAACCTGAGGACTTATATGTGTCCGAAACTTTGACCATGAATACACAAGGTCAAGCTGAGTGAATGGAAAAGTGAGAGCATAGGACATTAAGGAAAATCCTAGGTAATAGATGGGTTGATGGACAATGGCGAATGAGAGCAAATGAGGACTTGTACAACAAGACAGAACCTATCACAGCATCCATTAAGAAGAGACAATTGTTATTTTATGGTCATCTCATGGCGATGGACGGTGACCGACTAACAAAAAGAATATGGAGTTTCACCCAATCTAAGAAAACAGGGCCGAGATGGTTTGAAGAATGTGGAAAAGATCTCAGGCAGATTGGTATCTCATAGAGAGAAATTCGTGACAGGAACAAATTTAGAAGATTGGTGAACAACTATGAAGGTTTTAAAATGGCATCAATGTCCAAAAGACGGAGAGGACCTCTGTGTGAAGAGCATAAACAGGCACTTCTTGGTGGGCTCAGGAGATACTGGCAGGAAGTCAAAGCTGGAACAAGAACAAGACCTAGACATTAAAATGCAATTGGTTGTTACTACGCAGGCCATAGACACTCAACTCAGAAAAAAAAGGAAGTTGTAGTTCTCTCAGACTTAACTTCATGGCTTATCACCCAGTTGTAGAGGAATATATTTGTTTGATGTGTTAACTGAACCACAGTGCAGTTTGATGTTTTTATGTTAAAACAATTTTTGCTAGAGGAGAAAATAATTAACCACCAAAAAGTAGTCCTAGGTTTGACTGAGGACTAAACTGCAAATTTATTGTGTGTTATATGATGTTTAAACACTAAGCTATCAAACCACACAGTTTTTATATTCAGAAAATATGACTGTAAAAGTGTTTAAGTAGTTGGGGATAGATATCATGAAATTAATGCCGGATTTGATTCATAATCTTTGCTTATACTGATATACTAATTCATGAGTTTTCTACAGACCTTCCCCCCCCCCCCCCCCCTCCCATTTTTTCCTGGCTCAATCTATCTTACACACCTGTGCAATTCAGAAAAACTGGTGTTGGTGGGAAGAACCCAGATGGGACAGACTGTGAAGCAATCATTGAAGTTTCCCACTCCAGTTGTAGATATGCCTTTTATCCCACTAGTATACCTGTAGAATCCTTTCCTCCGTAATACTACACCTTATCTCCTCTCCCCTTCGCCCACCCCCACCCAATACAGTCTCCTGATACTGTAACTACAAGCCCACTGTGCTGTCTCCTCTATATCCTTGCCCATTCCCACGGCAGCACTAGCATATTCCCCCACTCCTATCTGCTATCCCTCTCTGTCTGCACCCAATACCTCTTCTGTACCCACATTATCCTCCCCCCTCCCCCCCCCTCTTCCCCGTCGCCAGCAAAGGTTGCTGCGCACCTCAGACCCAGTCACAGATGGGCCTTAGTGCCCATAGACAGCAGTGGTCACATGTGTGTAAGTTATGGATGTATCTGTGTGTGTGTGTGTGTGTGTGTGTGTGTGTGTGTGTTTTACATCTGATGAAGGATGTAGTCTGATAACTACTAATAACATCTAGCAGTCTCTTTTTCAATGTGCTTGTCTGCCACTCAATGAATCCTCTGTTGGTAGGTAGCAATCTTTCCTTTTCATATTGTTGTTTATCTAAGATGAATGATTATATGGTTTCCTGAAATTCTGTATATCTGTCCTGGAGTGTTAACTGTTATAGCTCATGTGATTGCATAAGAACAGGAATAAAACTCTGCCTCATTTTTGGCTACTGTGTCTTGTTGTGTACGTCTGAGGGTGTGTGGTTTCCTTTTATGTTAATGGGTGACAGAACAAGCAGACTTATTTTTTAAGCTATGCTTTCTTAAGAGCTCTGTAATTTTTTTGCTAAATTACTTAGTAGCGATCTATAATTAACTGTATAATAGGATTGATCTTAACGTTTTCTATACCTGACAATTTTCTAATGTTTTCTAGTGCTTCCATTGTATGTAATCAGAAGAATAGGCATGAGATAGTTGATTATGAAATGTGTTATAATTTGATTTTGCATTTGTGCAGGGAAAAACTTCTGAGGCTGCAGCATGAAAACAAGATGCTGAAACTGAATCAGAGAGGTGATGATGATGAAAAATTATCCGTTGTGCAAGCAATGCTTGAGGATACGACAAAAAGAGTTTCACAGCTCCGAGCAGATAATAGGTATTTTACTAAATAGTAACCATATTTCATATGTGTGACAAAAATTAGATATCATCATCCTATATATTTGACTTTTGTGTTTTTATATTTTATGTTTAGATTTACTCTGATTTGGCTGTCATTGTTTTTCTCTAACAATACTTCCTAATTTATAATAATCTACTAATTTACTGGTGCCCAGTAAGCTCATGCTTTGTAATGGCTTTTGTTCAAGAGAAGGCGGCAGGCACCCGAATTGTTCATTTGAGTGACACATGTTGTAAAATAATATGAACAGCATTCAACCTAGGCATCTAATTTTCTGCTTTTAATAGGACTGTGCTTGAAAAATTTAAACACTTACAAAATGTGTATAGGACTGTGCTTGAAAAATTTAAACACTTACAAAATGTGTTGTTTCAGAAGCTTGTATGGAGCTACTGGTACCCATCTATTGTATTTACTAACCTCAACATTATTAGTGTTCAGTGTATCTTGTGCACATATGTGAGATCCTATAAAAGCAAGTTTTCACTTATTGAGTCCAGAATGTAAAAATATTTGTTACTATGTAGTTCTCTTTAATTGTGACTGCAATAGATTTTCAGTCATTTGTAACAGAACACCTTGCATTTGAAACAGGAACCTTTTTTAAAAATTATTTATTTGTGGACATAATGTCGATCATATTTTACTGACTTAAAATATCTAGTCTTGGTCAACAATTTTTTTATATTATTTAATTATCAAAATTCATATGTATAGATATCAGGTTCAAGTTTCAATTAGCCCAGTCATATAACAGTTTAGCCTTTTGTCGTAGGCATACTTTCACTAATGCCATGCACAGGAAAGATTAATGTGCGAAGCATACAACCACTTCCACTTTTACGCCTTAGCAAAAGATCTTGCTGAGAACCTCAGAAAATTCTGGTCCTCATTAAAACTGATACGCAAGTCAAAGGCTTCTATCAAGTCATTCATTGATGAGTCTGGTGTGGCAATAGGAGCCAGTAAAAGGAAAGTAAAGTATTAAATTTTGCGGTGGGTCCTACAAATCTATCATCATTTAACAGTCGCACAGCCTCCGATATAGAGGACATGTTAATAGGCGTCCCTGTGGCATGGAAGCAACTGAAAGGGTTGAAAACAGTTAAGTTGACAGGTCCGAATGGAATCCCAATTCAGTTTTGCAGAGAGTACTCTATGGCATTAACCCCTTTCTCAGCCTGTATTTATCACGAGTCTCTCGCTCAGTGCAAAGTCTGAAGTGACTGAAAAAAAGCTCAGGTGGCTCTTGTATAAATAAGAAGAGTAAAAGGGACCTACAGAATTACAGATCAATATCCTTAACATTTGTTTGCTGCAGAAATCTTGAGCATATTCTGAGTTAGGGTGTAATACATTTCCTTGAGACATAAAAACTTCTGTCCACAAATTAGCATATATTTACAAAGCGTCACGTATGTGAAACTCAGCTTGCGCTTTTCTCACATGATATCCTTTGAACTATGGATGAAGGGCAACAGGCAGATTACATATTTCTCTGTTTACAGAAAGAGTTTGTCACCATATGAAACAGGTTCCCTGATATGTTAGTGGCTTGAAGACTTCTTAAGTAATAGAACCACATATGTGGTCCTCGACCATGACCATTCATCAGAGACAAGGGTATCGGTAGGACTCCAGGGAAGTGTGATAGGACCTCTCTTATTCTCTCTATACATAAACGATCCGACAGACAGGGAGAGCAGCATTTTGCAGCTGTTTTCTGACGATGCTATGGTGTATGGGAAGGTGTCGTCACTGAGTGACTGTAGGATGATATGAGATAACTTTCTAATTTGTGTGATGAATGGCAGCATGCTGTAAATGTAGAAACATGTAAATTGAAGCAGATGAGTAGGAAAAACAATTCTTTAGTGTTCAAATACAGTGTTAGTGTTGTGTTGCTTGACACAGTTGCATACATTAAATATGTAGGTGCAACATTGCAAAGTGATATGAAATAGAATGATCATGTTAACAACTATGGTACATAAGGTGAATGGTCAACTTTGGTTTATTGGAAGAATTTTAGGAAAGTATAGATCAAGTGTAGATCACCTGTAAAGGAGATTACAACAAGAACGCTAGTCCAACCCATTCCTGAGTACTGTTCAAGTGTGTGGGATCTCCACCAGGTCATATTAAAGGAAGACATCAAAGCAATTCAGAAACTGGCTGCTAGATTTGTTATCAGTAGGTTCAATCAACATGCGTGTATTACATAGATACTTGGGGAACTCGTGTGGGAATTCTTAGAGGGAAGACAACATTCATTTGGGAAAACACTCTTTTGAGAAAATTTAGAGAACCAGCATTTAAAACTGACTACAGGACAATTCTACTGCCACCAATGTACATTTTTATTAAGGATCTCGAAGATAAGAGAAATTAAGACTCATACAGAGGCATATAGACTTTTTTTTTCCTGTCACTCTGTTTGTGGATGGATCAGAAAAGGAATGGCTATGCACCATGCAGTGGCTTGCAGAGGATGAATGTAAATGTAGATTAGATGTAGATATCTCCTTCTGTGTCTACCACTACTGAAGAGTATTGTCAGTTTTACATCTTATATGGGGATCATGCAATTCAAAATCCTTACAGTGTATTACCATTCTCACCAGTAGATTTCTGTCATAGAAGAGTACAATGGTACTTTGTATCACCAATGACTTATCTCCCTATGTTGATTCTGGAACCTGACAAGCATGTTGGCTATGATAGAGTACTGGGTGACTTCTACAGATGTAAGAATGTGATTACAAGTGTCAGTGTCGAAAGAATGTGAAGCAGAGCCCTTCATATGTGTGGTAGAGTGTCTCAACAGCTCAATGCGTTACACTTGTTTTTGGTCAGATGTTTTGTTGTTTCTCATCTCCTGATGTACAGTACATGATATTCGTGTTGATTGCAATCGTCTTGGAGTCATTCCTTTGTGACTGAATTTGTGGTGCATCCCAAATCTTTATGGTCAGTAGAAGATCATAAACTGACAATTTTGAAATAAGGCACCAATAGTCAGAAATAAATATTACAGGTGGCATGAGGTCTTCAATAATCAGTGCATGTGAGGTGTTTGTATGCAAACTGCCTCATTACCACAGATTGAAACATACACTGCAGCAACAAAAGTCGTGGTATACCTCCTAATATCATGTCCTACCTCCTTTTGCCACGCGTAGTGCAGCAACTTGACACGACATGGACTCAACAAGTCACTGGAAATCCTCTGAACAAATATTGAACAATGCTGCGTCTATAGCTGTCTATAATTGCGAAAGTAGTGCCAGTGCAGGATTTTGTGCAGAAACTGACCTCTTGATCATGTCCCATATGTGTTCAGTGGGATTCATGTCAGATGATCTGAGGGCCAAACCATTCACTCAAATTGTCCAGAATGTTCTTCAAACCAATAGCCAACAATTGTGGCCCGATGACGTGGCACATTGTCATCCATAAAAATTTCATTGTTTTTTGGGAATGTGACATCGATGAGTGGTGGCAAATGGTCTCCAAGTAGCTGAACATCCTGAGGACCCAATCCATTCCATGTAAATACAGCCCTGCACCATTATGGAGCCACCACCATCTTGCACAGACCTTGTTGATAATGGGTCCACAGCTTCTTGGGGTCTGCATCACACTCAAACTCTACCATCAGTTCTTATCAACTGAAATTGGGACTCATCTGACCAGCCCACATTTTTCCAGTCATCTAGGGTCCAATCGATATGGTCACGAGTCCAGGAGAGGCACTACAGGTGATGTCTTGCTGTTAGAAAAGGCACTCATGTCATTCGTCTGCTGCCGTAGCCTGTGAACACCAAGTTTTCTGCACTGTCCAAATGGATATGTTCATCACATGTCCCACATTGATTTCTGCAGTTATTTCGATGCACTGTTGCTTGTCTGTTAGCATTGACATCTCTTTACAACTGCCGCTTCTCTCAGTTGTTAAGTGAAGACCATCAGCCACTGCATTGTCCGTGGTGAGAGGTAATGCCTGAAATTTGGTATCCTCCGCACTCTCTTGACACTGTAGATCACAAAATATTGACTTCCCTAAGGATTTCAAAAATGCAATGTCCCATGTGTCCAGCTTCATTTACGATTCTGTGTTCAAAGTCTGTTAATTCCCATTGTGTAGTCATAATCATGTCGGAAACCTTTTCCTATGAATCACTTGATTACATACGACAGCTCCATCTATGCACTGTCTTTTTATACCTTGTGCACACTATACTACCACCATCTTTATATATGCATATCACTACCCCATGATTTCTGTCACATCAGTGTCTGAGGAACAGTGTCACTCAAGTCACAGGAGAGCCGGCCAAGATTCTCAGTAAAAGTGTAGAATTTGTAGAGATTATGCTTGATTATGTGGGGAGAGATATATCAATAAGCACCTGTCAGCTTGCCAGTAATTGCACACTTTGAAGAATATAACGTGCATAGTATTGGTGGAGCAGCAGTAATACCTGTATAACAAACAGTGTGTGGATGCAATAATACCAAATGATTTCAAGCTCAGACGTCAGCTCTGTGAATGGATTACCAAGTACAATACTGCAGTGCCAAACTTCAGTGATTTAAATTTTCCACAGACAAGGCTTCTTTCAATACCAATGATATTTTCAACTGCCAAAACAGCTATGGCAGGAATAATATCCGTACACTCTGCTGCTATCAGATCACTAGCAACATTTCTCTGTCAGGTTGTGACTTGGAATTGCTTAAGGTTATATGATAGGACCTTATTTGCTACTCCCATGATTGAATTATGCATGTCAGTTTTTTATGCTAAGAAAAAATTAATTTTTCATTTCTGACTGTCCCAGGTTTATGATTCTGCACCATCTGTACAATTTTGCCCTAAAAGGTTGGGACACATTGTACATCTTTGGTATTGGCTTCCAATGAGTTTTCTGATGTTTAGTGAATCCTGAATCATAGATACTTGTGTGGAAGCTTGGAAGAACAGTGTACACAGGTTACTGAAATAGCAGATAGCAGGAATAAAATACAGAGAGTGAAAGGTTATCTACTACTTGTGCAAAGCCAAGATTGTAGTTATAAGAGTTGAAGGCAAGCAGTAGTTGAAATGGAAGTGAGACAGGGCTGTAGCCTATCTCCAGCACTATTCAATCTCTATATTGTGCTAACTGTTAAGGAAACCAAAGGGAAATTTAGAAAGGGAATTAAATTTCAGGCAGAAGAAATAAAAACGTTGAGGTTTGCCAGTGCCATTGTAATTCTGTTGAAGATATCAAAGGCCTAGAAGATCAGTAGAATGAAATGTATAGTGTCTTGAGAAAAGTGAAAAGAGGGTAATATAATGTAGTCGGATTAAATCTGGCAGGTTAGAAAATGAAATGCTAAAAGTAGTAGGTGAGTTTTCTGTTTGAGCAGCAATATAATTGATGGTGAGGATATAAAATGTAGACTGACAGTAGCAAGATAAGCATTTTTTAGAAAGAGAATTTATTAACATTACATCTACATCTACATCTACATGACTACTCTGCAGTTCACATTTAAGTGCTTGGCAGAGGGTTCATCGAACCACAATCATACTATCTCTCTACCATTCCACTCCCGAACAGTGCGCGGGAAAAACGAACACCTAAACCTTTCTGTTCGAGCTCTGATTTCTCTTATTTTATTTTGATGATCATTCCTACCTATGTAGGTTGGGCTCAACAAAATATTTTCGCATTTGGAAGAGAAAGTTGGTGACTGAAATTTCGTAAATAGATCTCGCCGCATCGAAAAACGTCTTTGCTTTAATGACTTCCATCCCAACTCGCGTATCATATCTGCCACGCTCTCCCCCCTATTACGTGGTAATACAAAACGAGCTGCCCTTTTTTGCACCCTTTCGATGTCGTCCGTCAATCCCACCTGTTAAGGATCCCACACCGCGCAGCAATATTCTAACAGAGGACAAATGAGTGTAGTGTAATAAAGATAAAGATTAGGAAAGTATTTGTCTGCCCGGTAGCCCTGTACGGAAGTGAAATGTGGATGATACACAGCTCAGGCAAGAAGAGAATAGAAGCTTTTGAAAGTGATGCAACAGGAGAATGCTGAAAGATTAAATAGATAAATCATCTAACTTGTTAGGAAATACTGAACCGAACAGAGGAAAAGTGAAATTTGTGTCACAACTTACATAAAAGAAGAGATTGGTTGATAAGATACATCTGGAGGTATCAAGGAATTTTCAAATCGGTAATGGAAAGAAGTGTAGGTATTAAAAACTGTAGAGGCAAACCAAGGCCTGAATGAAGAAAGCAGGTTCAGATAGATGTATGTTGCAGTAATTGTGCAGAGATGAAGAGACCAGCACAGGATCGACAGCATAGAGAGCTGCATCAAGCTAGTCATTGAAATGAAGAACACAGCAGCAAACAACAGAGTATTGAAAGAGAAATCATAGGAACTTCCATCAGTAAAGAAAGATGTGACAGAATCATAATATTATTAGTTTCTGTGTGGCTATTGAAAAGAAGAAAATAAAAATTCAAACCCTGGGAATGCTGTTAAGATTATTTGCACATCTAAAGCAAATGAAGCTTTCAATAAAAACAAACTGGTGGTTGGGAGTAGATTCAGAGGTATTAAAGTGAACTTTGATACTTATACCGCTGCAGAACAAGTGAAGTTGGGTAATGAGAGGACAGTAGCCAGCAAAGCTGACCCGGAATTCAGTGTAGCTTTTTTGCCTAGTCATTTGTATTTACTACAGGAGCCAAGATATTACACCTGTGACATTTAAACAGTAAACATCTGTGTGGCAATATATAACCTCACCAGGGAAAATTAATAAAAAAGTAAATATCAAAAGTATCAGTATGAATATACTCGAGATAACATATTTCAGGAAGTGATCATAATCAGCAGCTGCAGTAACAGATTGTACAATGACAAATGTTGCCATTATTCAGTTATTCAGAATATAATTTTTGAATTTGGCACTTCCATTGACTTGGCCCATCACTGATAATTTTTTCAAATGTGTTAGTTTAATGGAGCCTAAGCCAGAGTGTCTCCATTGTAATATCATGGTTGTACTGTGTGTTTTAAACTTACTTTTACCATCTATGTGTCTAATAATCTTTTCAATTGGTTTTATTTGTGATTTCAGACTTGCAAACCAGCGTATTATGGAGCTAGAAAGTCAGCTTGAGGAGGCACATGAGCGTGATGACAGTGGTGGAACTGGTCTACGGCACTGTGTCACCACACTCCAGGAACAACTGAGAGTCATTCAGTCTGAGAAGGAACGATTGGCATCACAGCTTGAAGACCTTGAATCTTCAATTAATGAGTACAGTAAGCATTTTCTGTGAAGTAGATTCAGGAATTAAATGTTAGGGTCTCATATTCCTTTAACGTGTTATTAAATCAGAGTTACTGAAGTAATTTGGAAAATACTTGTGTATGAATGAGATAATCATCCAAAAATTATTTTGCCCCTTGCAGCATTTTTACGTATATTATGTTATTTATTAGTCACTATTTGGAAGAAAGGTACAGAAATGGAGTGAAGAAGGTGCACACATCACCAGCTGCTGATATAATGGTGATCACAGTTTGCATATTTCATGGAAAAACTGAAAATTGTGATCTTTAGAAGATATACCGAGAAAAGGAAATATATCAAAAATGATATCACTTGTGGTTATTAGCACTAGGACCACTTGATAAGATCAGTATATAATGGCATATGCTGAAAGAAGGAATCATGAAAGCCGAGCAGAACAGTGTGGGATACGTCAAGGTGAAAAGGGCAAAAAAGCAAAGGGTTACATAGGAAATGATTTCAAAGATGGAGGAGAGCCAAGCATGTTGAAAGCACCTGCTTCCAGGACATGAGGAGGCATGCCAGCCCTGGATTGAATTTGCCTTGTGGATGTGGTTTTTAGGTAGTTTTCAACATCCACCTAAGTAAATACAGGTCCACCTCAAATGTGCAGTGTGCAGACACTTTGAAAAACAGTGTCCCATTGAAGCATTTGATTACACTAGTCACAAACAGAAGTGTTCTCCTGAGGGGATGGTGGCGCTGGCAGTAACTTTAAAATGCATTGTGGGGTTGTGACACCATAGCCTATGTGGAGATGTACTTGATTCTTCACAAAATTGGTAAAGTAACATACTAGTTCCAACCAGGCATTGGGTGGATAAAGGGCACCCAGATGGAAGAACTAAAAAAGAATTGAATATGGCATATATTTAAAAAAAAGTAGAGAGAAGTTACAGAAACCTTCTGAGAAGGATACATGGAAGGGGAGAGGAAGTGATGGAGGAGGAGATTTAAAAGCACGGAGGAAGAGAGTTAAAATTGTGGACAGTATGCTCAATGGCAGCACATACAGCAGTAGTAAAAAGGAAGTGACAGACCACCAATAATAAGACACAAAGGACCTGCTAGCATAGTGGGAATCTGAAGATGATGATAATTTGCCTAATTGCAATGTGAACTTGGCTGAAATCAGATGCTGATATTGTTAAGCTGAAAATCGCTATTTCTGGGGGGACTGTGATATTCGGCATGAATGAAAGTTATCTTATTCTCTCCTTTTACTCTATAATTAGGTTTCAGCATAGTCTTTCCCAAGGGAACAGGAAGACATGATCACTTTACGTATGTTTGTATCTGATTAGATCAAGGGCTATAGAAATGGGAGTAGTACATCTTATTGCTTCAAATAAAATTCAGTTCAGGTTCTATATTTGTAGGAAATTGCCTGCTATGTTATATGTAGCTGTTCCTGACATAAATTTATTTGGACACTTGATACACTGGGAGATGCTCAAGTTTCATCAATTTGCTAATATTTTTCACACAACGGCATAATTACTTTTTACTGTTAGCATATGATTCCACAGTTTTAACCATAGGCTTGTAGAATTTTGCATTTACTACAGAAATTAGATACATTTCAGAAATTGAAGTAATTGGATAGAAAATAAAGCCTTGTGTTTTAATGTAGTAGCTGTAAATAAAATAAATACTCATTACTCATGTAGATAGTAAACGTAAATGTATTCCACATCAAGTAAGCTACTAAAAAACTTTGGCCAGCTGGTTTGTGATTGAGGAGTCTCTCTTGCTGCACTGCTACATTTTCACTTGTGGATACTGTAGAGGATAATTTTAGAGGATAACACAGCTAAGACCCCTTTCATATTGTGCTGCAAAACTATGTTGTGTTTATAAGTAAATGCCAACTTGGGCTTGTTTTATAAGAGTTTGGTGAATTTTTATGTAACATGGTAACATGTAAACTGTTCAGAAAGGTTTTGTGCCCCCATCGTGCGTAGCATAGGCTTTGGTTTTTGACCTCACTACTGTTTTAACCACAGGAAATTCCTCAGTAGAGCTTAATGGAGGTAAAAGTAAACCTGTAATCTCAGTACAGCTCAGTAATGCGTGTCATTCCTCGAATCATGAATGAGAAAATGTGACTTATGTACATTGTTCATTTGACCAATATGAATCGAAGGCTTGTATTATGTGTAGAGATTGAGAAAATTGTCTCTTTAAGACAACAAGTGCTGTCTGACAGGGAAGTTGCCTGCCAAATCGGAGTACATCACAGTGACGGCAGTGATCATAAGACACAACAGTGATCATAAGACACTAAACATTAAATATCTGTGTCACAGTTACTGAATGAAAGTGTGACGATGGCTGTTACTGACTGTTACCTTCAAATTATGGCTCATAGGTACTCTGAGGAGTACACAACAGGACTGTGTACTGCCGTTTGGAGGCACCCAGGAAAACTGCGTGGACTCAGACAGTATACGACTGTCTCCACATGATCAATTTGATCATTACAAACCCCCAGCACCACCACACTATACAAGTAAGGTGGGCAAGGGAAAACACCTGGAGTAGAACCTGGGTCAATGGTGTCAGGTTCTCTTCACTGATGAGTGCAGGATTTGTCTGATGCATGATGATCACTGTAGAAGAGTGTGAAGATGGCCAAATAGTAATGCACATATTTGGTTTGCAATCCCAAGGATTCAGCAATTAGCTAGGTCAGTTATGTTTTTGGCCAGTTTCATGTACAGATTTCAGACGCCTTTCATTGTGATTGGGGTAATTTGAGGAGTGTACATTGATAATGCTTCCACTTTTCAAGACAATAATGTCAAGCATACCACATTCTCCAGGAGGCAGGAATCAACTGAATAGAATAGCCTGCAATATCTGTCGACATGAACTCAATTAAATGTGCTTGGGACAAGTTGAAACTTCTGGTGTATCATTGTAAGAACACTGATCACACACTGAATTACCTCAGGCAGACAGCCATCGAAGAGTGGGATGAGCTTGATGGGTATTGTCTCTTCCACATTGTGGACAGCATGTCAAAGTGATCCAACAGGTTTTGGTTTCACAGATATGCAAAGATATGCAGTATCAAACAGATTGCCTTTGTTGTAGTTCTTGGTTACTTTTTATTTCACAGTGAAGTTATTTTCTTAGGTACATAAGGCTTATTCTTTCATTCCCTGCTCCCATTGAATCTAACTCTCCTCACACATTTGCAGATCTTTGGATAGTAAAAATCATTTTTTGATGTGTTTGTAAACTAAAGGTATACTTTACTGAACTCTCAGTTTTTGGAGTACATGTGTTTTAGTTCACTGAGTGAACATGTAACCATTAATACCTCCTGATACCTTGTACTTTTGGTTCCAGCAGATTTGTCCACTAATACACATTTTAGAAAAAACATGAGGCAGTGATCTTTGAACAAATGTGTGTAAGGAAGACTCTTTCATCATGTGGTTTTAGCAAACACCTTCAATGCTCAGAATTTTTATTTTTATTCTAAAATAAATTTGTAGGATACACTTAAGAAACATGTAAACCTGTCCTCCACAGAAACATTCAGTTGTTAGCTTAAGATCACTATTGACATAACCAGATTGATTGTGAAACTAAAGTTTTGGTTTCATCTTTATACTAAGTGTAGGCTATTGTTCGTGCTTGATAGAATAAAATAAATGTTCTTAAGGCTGGCTACAAACTGCAGTTGGAGGTCATGAACATATAAATGGTAATTATAATGAGATAAAATGGAGGAAATATTACTGACATAAAGGTAAAAGGATGATTTTTTAAAAAATAGTTGTAATTAGTCACACTTGTGTTTTTATCACATTTAATCATCAGTTGTGAAAAGTCAGAAAGCTTTAAAAACGAATGTAGTCATAAGCTGTTACATGAAAGGTACAGCACTACAGTACAGTTATGGACAAAATGAGCGAGACCCCTCGCCTTTTCGTTATGCTGATCCACACAGCTTTAAAGTCTGCTACACAGCATAACAGGCAAGGCGACGAAGTGCTATCAACATACTATGCACAGCCATGGAATTGAAAAACTATCCGAACTTTGTCAGACTGTTTTCAATCATGTGTAAGACAATATTAATGCTGATCAGTGTGTTAAACACAACACGTAAATGTAAGTTATAAATGAAAGAAGAAACGCTTATTAGTATGAGCTGTACTAATAAAAATGAATTTCAGCTTATCGAGGTAACATAACTGTTTTAGTAAGACAAAGTACCCCAGATCATTACGAATTAGCAAAATATTATGCACATTCGCTCGCAAAACGGTCTGTGTCATCGTTCAGACCAATAATACTGGATTACCGTTGCTGACCTACCATGAAAGTGTGCAAATTTAGCAATGCGTGAAGATTTGTAACAAAATTCAGTTAAAAATCATTCAGTGCTACACTTAAGTCAATTCAATTATTGACAGAAGCGGAAAAAGTAGGCAGTAACAAGTATGAAATTCTACAAGAGTTTCATATTGACATCCACAGGGTGCCGGTACAGAATAAAGGTAGCAATAAAACATATTGGGGGTGCAAGAATTTCTTAAAATTGCTTCACTGATACTCTATCTGCCTCCATCGAGATTAGAACCGAAAACAAACCAGACCTCCCTTGCAGTAGCAAACACCTTTCACTACACTAGCAGACAACCCAGGCAAACAGCCCTGTATTATTACCCCAGACATTAATAAGCCGGCAATTTTGCAATGAAAATGGCAAAATAATCTGCAGTTTCTGTTGCATAGAGCTTTCTGGACTCAAAAACGTGAATTTTCTACCTTTATGTCGCCGCTTATGTGACAATCATTTGGGATGTTTATCAAAATAACAAAATACTGTTATTAGTGAGTAAATTTAGTAGGATAATTCTGCACCACCCCAGGAAATAAACGGCGACATAACTGCCAAATGTATTCTACAATGTTTCGAATTCTCCATTAGACTCGCCACAGCCAGAAAACGTTCATTAGCCAAAGTGTTTCTTAAGCTAGCTAGCAATGGGAATGCTCGTACTTCTACAACGTGGTGACATTAATAGTGGGATCTGAATTACCCCATGTATAGACAAATGGATTTTATTTGTATTCCTGTAGACGTGATTTGAATCGAAAGTCTAGCTACGATTAATATGCTGATGTATCGACTGCAACTAGAACATTTCGAATAAAGTGTAGGGGGAATTATTTACGCGGCCCTCACCTTCGGTAACTGTCGTAGCTATTTTCGTTGTTTGGATTGCGTCATCTAAATTGGTAAAAATGGAACCCTACTAGTCTCACTTTCTTGACCGTCTATCTGTCTACTCAACTCTTAAAACCCATTTATCTTGAGTACGGGTAGACATAATAAGCGGAAATGTATCACACTTCCTGCGGTATACAGTTCCTTGGTGGTGTAAAATAATGAGCTTCTATGTCAACACGATCTAAAGATATGTCCGTTTATGTAAAGAAAATTTACGTGAAAGATCAAAAATGGCTCTAAGAACTATGCAACCAAACTGTGTAGGTCATCAGTCCCCTAGATCTAGAACTACTTAAACCTACCGAACCTAAGGACATCACACACATCCATGCCTGAGGTACGATTCCAGCCTGCGACTGAAGCAGCCACGTGGTTCGAGACTGAAGCGCCTACAACCGCTCAGCCACCACACCCTGCGAAACCCTTTTCACCTCATATATAATGATAATATATACCATCTAGTGAGGATAAATTGTATTCGCCAGCAACTCAGATCATTTGATCATGGAACTTTTACAAAGCTACATTCAATTTTGTTTGAAGTCATCTTCAATATCCACTTATAAACACCCTAGGAACTTTGTATGCGATATCCACTTGTGAAAACGCTTGCAGATACTGCAGTACCATAACAAGAAGTTAAGAATTTATTGTTCTTGATCCATGCATGACACTTTATTTTAGTATCAATTTAACACACCTAGGTGTTTGTCTATGGCTGAAAATAATAAACATAAAATAAATAAACAGCAAACAACTTCAATGTTCATATCAAATGTAACTCACACGTCAAATTACAACATAATTTCGTTGTTACATCTACATCACTACATCTACAGGATTTCTTTGCAAAAAAAAAAAATGGTTCAAATGGCTCTGAGCACTATGGGACTTAACATCTGAGGTCATCAGTCCCCTAGAACTTGGAACTACTTACACCTAACTAACCTAAGGACATCACACAAACCCATACCCGAGGCAGGATTCGAACCTGCAACCGTAGTGGTCACGTGGTTCCAGACTGAAGAACCTAGAACCGCTCGGCCACAGCAGCCAGCATTTCTTTGCAATCCAGACTTAACGTGCCTTGCAGAGGGTTCATCGAACAACCTTCAGACTATTTCTGTACCGTCCCACCTTTTAACAGCGTGTACGAAAAAGGACCACGTAAATCTTTTCTTATGAGCCCTGAATTACATTATTACTGTGGTCATTTCTTCCTGTGCGTTTTACCAAGGAAATAATGTTTTGGCATTCAGAACATATGTTGGTGATTGAAATTTCGTGAAAAGATCTCGCGGCAACGAGAAATGCTTTTGTTTTCATGAATGTCACCCCAACTCGCTTATGAAATCTGGGACTCTCTCTCCCCTATTTCGTGACAGTACAAATCATGCTACCATTCCTTGAACGGTTTTGGTGTGCACCGTCAATCACGCCTGTCAAGGATCCCATACTGTGCTGGAATATTATAGCAGTGGACGGACAAACGTAGTGTAGGCAGTGTTTTCAGTATACCTGTTGCGTATTCTTAGTGTGCAGTCAATAAAACGCAGTCTTTCATTTGCCTTCCCCACAAAAGTATGTTTGCGATCATTCCAGTTTAAGTTTTACTGGGTACTGAGATGAATTGACAGTATTTCGACTTGTGTTTTGTCATGTAATCGAAAGTTAATTATTGTTACTGTACACAGCTTTGGTGTTTAATGTATTCCTCATTCAACAGAGTACACTCCTCGTACACCACATGTAACTGTTTCAAAGTATTAAATTGTTACTGATGTTATCAAGTTGCAGTGGTCATCTAAACTTGCCGTTTTGAAACAAAGGAAAATATTATAGCAAAATATGGCAACTAAGAAGTGGACTATCCAAATAAACAAACATTTCCAGTTCAAGTCATTGCAGTAGGTCTACTACACAGTAACATAAATTAGGAGCAAAGTCCATTAGTAGATCGTTATCAGGAAAACCAGCCCTCCTTATGCAAACCGCCACTACAGGAACGAAAATTTCCAAACATGTTAATGAGTAGTTGAGGAAAGTAGACGCATTCTGTCTACTGAATCGCAACACACGCCCCTTATGAGGGGACCCACCAAGTGTCATACCCTGATCTTTCTGAAACTTCACTCAGTGAATGAGGGGACAAAATAAGCGAACACGTGTCTTGGCTTATCTGCATACACTCAACCACTTCTGAGAAAACTATGGTCAAAGTTTTCAATGCGCTGTTGCTATAGTTGAGATACCTTTTAGTGTGTAAGGATTCAATTGAAGCGGTGGCTCAGCGGCTACTGTCGCAACTTCAGAACTTTGTTCTGCAAGTTCGAAACCTGGTTGTTCCTTCGATGATCAGATCATGTTCCAACAAGATCACTCGCCTATTCATATGGCGCATGTGGTTGAGAGGTGGTTCGATGGCCATAGTAATATTACTGTATTGGAATGGCCACCTAAAGGAGCTGACATGAATCCCATTGAGAATATTTTGGCTGAAATGGTCAAAGTAATATGGGAAAAGGGACAGTCACTGTCGACTCGCTGACAGATTTCTGATGTGATTCATGACACTTGGAATGAGTTACTTGAATCTCCTAGTTATGTGGCTAGATTTGTGGGCTCAATGCCCAACAGACTTCGAGCCGTTGTGAAAGCTGTAGGAGGCTATACACAATACTTAGCAGTGTCAGCAGAGGTATGAGTGTATTTACTAACATAATTATGAACCACTCAAGAACATAAAACAACAGTCACATATTTGTCAAACGTATTCTGCGGTGTTGCCATTGTCCATTAGACTAGCAGCAGGAAGAAAACGTTTGCTCAGCTGATGTGCTGAGATAGCTAGCACTGGCAAAGCTCACGCTTCGAAGATGTCACAGCATCGTGTGCCACCGCTTCGTGGCAAACGAAACACCTCAAGTATAAGCCATTGTGTTGTATTCGCATATCTGTGACTATGACTTGCTAAAGTGTGGTTATGGATAGTATGTATGCTCAGATTGCGAATCTAACATCATTAATAAACACAAGGGGAAATGAATTTGGTGACCTTCCTCTTCCGTAACATCAAATATGTTTTAGTTATTCTATCTTAAATGAATTGCACAGAAAATCGTTCACCAGAGGCGAATAACTTTTTAGCAACACCAGATGATATTAACAGCTTGCCAGCGCAGGTTAGCCGTGAGTTCAACAGCGTCATATTGCGGGCCGCGCAGCTGCTTGCGCTGTCAGTTTGAATCCTTCCCCGGGCATGGATGTGTGTTTGGTTAGGTAAGTTTAAGTAGTTCTAGGTCTAGGGGACTGATGACCTAAGCAGTTTGGCCACATAGTTCTGAGCCATTTTTTGACCTTTCACATAAATTTTCTTTACATAAATGGCCATATCTTTAGATTGCGTTGACATAGAAGCTCACATTTTACACCACCAAGGGACTGTATACCACAGGAAGTGTGATACATTTCCGCTTATTATGTCTACCCGTACTCAAGATAAATGGGTTTTAAGAGTTGGGTAGACAGGTAGACGGTCAAGAAAGTGAGACTAGTAGGGTTCCATTTTTACCAATTTAGATGACGAACTCCTAACAACGAAAATAGGTACGACAGTTACCGAAGATGAGGGCCGCTTATTACAAATAAATTCCATTTGCCTATACACGGGGTAATTCAGATCCCACTATTAATGTCACCGCGTTTTAGAAGTGCGAGCATTCCCATTGCTAGCTAGCTTAAGAAACGCTTCGGCTAATGAACGTTTTCTGGCTGTGGCGAGTCTAATGGAGAATTCAAAACATTGTATACATTTGGCAGATATGTCACCATTTATTTCCTGCGGTGGTGCAGAATTATCCTACTAAATTTACTCACTAATAACAGTATTTTGTTATTTCGATAAACATTCCACATGATTGTCACATAAGCGGTGACATAAAGGTAGAAAATTCATGTTTTTGAGCCCAGAAAGCTCTATGCAACATAAACTGCAGATCATTTTACAATTTTCATTGCGAAGTTGCCGGCTTATTAATGTCTGGGGTAATAATAGGGGCTGTTCGTCTGGGTTGTCTGCTAGCGTAGTGAAAGGTGTTTGCTATTGCAAGGGAGGTCTGGTTTGTTTTCAGTTCTAATCTCGATGGAGGCAGATAGACTATCAGTGAAGCAATTTTAAGAAATTCTTGCACCCCCAATATGTTTTATTGCTACCTTTATTCTGTACCGGCACCCTGTGGATGTCAATATGAAACTCTTGTAGAATTTCATACTTGTTACTGCCTACTTTTTCCGCTTCTGTCAATAATTGAATTGACGTAAGTGTAGCACTGAATGATTTTTAACTGAATTTTGTTACAAATCTTCACGCATTGCTAAATTTGCACACTTTCATGGTAGGTCAGCAACGGTAATCCAGTATTATTGGTCTGAACGATGACACAGACCGTTTTGCGAGCGAATGTGCATAATATTTTGCTAATTCGTAATGATCTGGGGTACTTTGTCTTACTAAAAAAGTTATGTTACCTCGATAAGCTGAAATTCATTTTTATTAGTACAGTTCATACTAATAAACGTTTCTTCTTTCATTTATATCTTACATTTACGTGTTGTGTTTAACACACTGCTCAGCATTAATATTATCTTACACTTGATTGAAAACAGTCTGACAAAGTTCGGATAGTTTTTCAATTCCATGGCTGTGCATAGTATGTTGATAGCACTTCGTCGCCTTGCCTGTTATGCTGTGTAGCAGACTTTAAAGCTGTGTGGGTCAGCATAACGAAAAGGCGAGGGGTCTCACTCATTTTGTCCACGAGAGTACATTTGTGACAACATGTTAAAAGTGTGCTGTAGTGCAGAGAGAATGGCTGAATAATGACAACTGTATAACTGCTTTAGTGTCTTGATATGTGTCATTGCTATTTTACCTCATTGTAATTTGTGATTGTCTCTGAGAACTAGCCATAGTGATGGTGCGTGATGCTACAGAATATTGTCACAAATGCACTGTAGTGCTGTTTCTTTTTGTTGTACCTGAAGATGTGGCTGTAAGCTGAAACCGATAGTGTGGTCAATTAAAACCAAGTTTCACAAGTCATCAGCTGTGTTTTCGTTAATCATGACCTTCAGCAGCTGTGATTGCCCTGAATGTAAAAATTGTTTGTGCAATCAGAGACAACATACACAGCAAACAATCACAACCCAATGCATAATGATTCAGTAGACTCTCCGACACCAAGACGGGGACACTAGCACAATCTCTCACGACACAACAGCAAAGCACAAAATAATTTCTGAATTGCCCTTGTAGTTAACCAGAGATACAGTATCAAATGAAGGTAATCACAGTTAGTGATGCAACCATGTCCAATTTCTTCACACCTCTTTTCTGCAGGTGATTAGTGTAAGGCCCTTTTTCAGGTTTGTGAGAGGAGAATACTGTGTTTGTAGCTGTATGCTTGAATTCACTACGTTTTTATAAAATATGAATGATTTACTTACGAGTGTTGTAACCATTACCGTAATTTTGTGTATCGCAAATGAAACTTGACCATCCAGACATTTAGTTTGCATATCACTTGCATATCACTTGCCAAAGATAGAAAACAAATGCATTATTTTATTGCTTGATTACATTTAAAGTATTTGTTTATCATTATTTTTGTTGTTCCAGAACGAAGGGATGCAACATTACAGGATACATTGCGCCGCAAAGATCAGGAACTTCAGCAGCAGAATGAAAGGTATCGAAAATATGTAGAAAAAGCAAAAGATGTCATTAAGATAATGGATCCAAAGCAGAGTGTAGATGCCACAGCCGAAGTTGCAGTTCTCCGTAGTCAGCTCCAAGACAAGGAAAAGATCATCGAGGACCTGGAGGTAAAATATTTCTCAGCCTACTTACCATCAGGAGAGAGAGCCAGTAGCTTATGAGGAGTATAAAATCTGTAGTAGATCAATACACTCGTAGGTCTTTAATTGACCAGACTCTTAAAGGGACTAATAGAGAAATAAGCACATAAGAATCTGGTAATAAAGAGAATGCTAAATTATAAACAGAAATAACCCAAAGCTAATGGGATTTTTAGCTTAAAACAGTAGAAGCCAGGCAATATACTTAAAGTTTGCACAGAGATTAGCACTGTTGAACAGTAATATTCTTGTAGACATTCCTATATAGGCCGTAAAAACCTATGTTTTCATTCCCGGGAATTCATTGAGTTTTACTATCTGATCTGCACTAATTGAGTTTACTATCTAATCTGCACTAATTGAGAAGGAAAAGAATCAAGAAAGATTTTGTAAACATTCATGCTTTGTTGTCTATAAGAGATTTGTAGTTCTAAGAGAGAAATTCTGTTGATATTTGCATGATGGTTTTAGAGGATAAATGTAAAGTCTCATATGTAACTTTAGTATATCACAGGTCTAAATTGTTATTCTGTTTAAAGTATCCTGTGGATTCCATAATTAGAAAAGACCTATGATAAGAGCTGAGTGAAAGGAGAAATTTGAAATACATCCCTACCCAAGGCAAACTCCTAAAATCAAGATAGAGAACTGGAAAGGCCAACACACAAGAAACAGAGTGAGCAATAAATTTTTTTTAATCTAATTTTCATGGTCGCCTTTTGGAAGAGACCCCCCACAGTTTTTAAAAATTTACAAAAGTGGTGTGAGCTGTTATGGAAGAGCACTTTTCTTCTCACAGCATCAGAAGTAGCTCTCCAAATCCAGTGTTACATCCGGTTTCACATGTCGAGGGAGGGGAAGGATCATCATGTCATCATAATGCACCCTAGGTGTTGTAGCCTTCCTAACAGTGAATGGCTTGCATGGCAGATGCCTGAACTTTTAAAAACTCCCCACATATTCTGTGGATTATGTGCCTCTCTAATTTTGGGAATGTTGATTCCTTATATTGGTTACCCTATTAGACAGACATGTATAATATTTTCTGGCACTCTTATCAGAGTGGATTAAAGTTTTGTTGAGTGGTAGCTGCACCAAAACAACTAACTCATTAGGTGTTAATAGTAAGTTTACAATGGAGAATTACTACCCTTAACACTATTAGAAGGAGACCAAGCAACAAGAAATAGAGTGAAATGGTTTACCCAGTATCTATAACTGCCCCACAAAAGATGAAGAGTCATGGCTTGGTAGATACTCTACCGTTTCTGAAAGAATGGTGTTCAGTGTTTTCGAGGTACTTTAAGTGCTTTAAGTGCCTTTTGCGGTGTGATACACCCTCAGACAAAATGGTGGTTCGGTGGTAAGTGTCATGGCTTCTTAATTTTGCACTCTGTGTTTGAAACCTGATTATTTTATTTTATTTTTATTGTTTTCATGTGTCTACTAATGCCCATAGACAGTTACTACATAAATGTTTCTTGGCAAATTAGAGGATACAAGGGTGTTACAGTAATTGCAAAATTATGACAGGATTTCACAATAAGTGTCACACTCATATTATCAGGGTGTATACAAGCCGGGAGATCTGGGAAAAACCCGGGAATTTTTTCGTCTGGGAGAAAACCGGGAATAACCCGGGAATTTATTAGAATTCCGGGAATTTTTTAGAATCCCGGGAATTTTTCATCGTTTTTGTTTTCAGTTAAATTTTTGTAATTTTGTCTGCTAAAAAGCGATACTCTATACTCTATTACTGTATCCCACTACTGCAGGATAATAATGCAGCAATAAAACATGAACGAGAGGAAAAACGAAAATAAAACATAAATTGCAAAGGAAATGCGCCATATACAACAAAAAAAACAGTGCTCATACAAGCGTCTGCCAACAGCAAAATGTGTCAAGGCATTAGGAAGAATATGCAGTGCTTCGTAACAACAAATTGCCTCCAATGTGCGTGACCTCACAACTGTTTACATTAGATTCGTTTCAGCAGTTATGAGCGGGATCATGCGCATGCGCAGTTGAGTAGTACCTCCTCCCGCTTCTGGCTTCAGAATAATTGTAGCTGTTGTCTGTGAAAGCAGCTGCAGCAAGCAGCTAGATGCTACCGTGAAAAATGTTTTGCAAAGCGCCTAGCATCCACCGCACGTTGGTCTATCGATTATTCATATTACTTTGAAACGCATCCCTGTCGATTTTTGAACACATTCTAAGTTGATTTCTTAATGAATCATAAGTCGATTTGTGAATGTGTGCATAGTGTACGTGATGTCTCTGTCAGTGGAATCTAGAAACAAACTTTCTTGCAGACAAAAGGGGCTATACGAGCTGAGCGGAGTAAAGCCGAATGGATGAGTGCCAAGCGGTGTCTCATTATGTGGTTGATTGGGTTTGCGAATGGTCAGCATTGTTGTAATTACTAGCGAAATCCATAGATTCAGACTACCAGAGTGGAAATAAATGACTAACAGGTAAGAAAGATTACGGGGTATCCAAGAAAATGAAATTTTGACAGAAAATTTATGTCCAGGTCACTGACTAGTAAGGGCCAATTGTACGGTCCCCGACCAGCAGACGCTTTAAGTTCTATTCTGAAGTAGCGCGGAAAACGCGTTGAACGAATATGTAACAACGCCTAACTGGAGAATAATCGCAGGATAACTAAACCGATGATTCTGGCAGAGTTAATGAAGTTAACCGGCGAATAAGCTTTGCCTTGGGCAGGAATAGTTACAGAATTAGTGATGACAGGACTGTTTGTTAGAACTAGGAAGGAGAAGAAACAGTAACATCACACAAATTATGGAAGAATATGACTATTCCAGATTTGTATAAAAATTTCGTACTACTACTTTTCGGTCTCATGCTTGAGAAACTGGAGCGTATGAATGAAGTGTGAAACTATTTCCTAACGTCAAGCTTTCTGCTTGTAGTAGGCCTAATAGGCATTTGGTATTGGTACTTCGTTGAGTTATATTCTGTCGTGTTATAAAAATGACCATTTGTGCCAAAACAGTCTCATTTATGTGGTGTTTGTTACTATAGATGCAGCATTAGAAAGGCCTATTTTGTTTTATACAGCAGACAGTGACAAAATAGACATAATCAGATCGAGAAACCACACCAATCTTGGGTCCTATTTGTATTAAGAGCTTTTTTAGTATTAGACAACGACATTTCGATTTTTCATGTAGCAAAACGTTTAATGAACTTTGATGAAGTATAGATTCTTTTGCAGAAAGGAAAGCACGCTATGTAAAGCTGTAGCAAGAATCAAGAAAAAAGAATTCTAGGAGCTAAGGATTGAAGAAATGTGTGCTTTCTTGCTTGTCTTTACTGGTTTTAGGTATCCTATATTTAATTTTGTCACACAAAGCAGCAAGTTGTTAGCTAATAGGCAATAAAGAGTGCAAATTTTCTGAAAAGTTCTTTTTTAAAGAAAGAGGGGCAGAATGTCAAACCGGCCAACTGGGAGCAGGAGAGGCACCACAGGACATTTTAATTTCCTCTGTCCTGAATACAGTTTGATGGCATCCATTACAAAATATACGCGTTTCAATTCCAAGAAGTGACATACAGTGACGTGCGATAGAAGAATGCTGTGTGAAGAGGCGTGGCATTGCATTTTGGCACACTTAAAACCAAATAACATGTCTTACATTTCCTCGACCACGTATGTTTTATGCATCAGACTTTTCAGAAAGATGTGCGCTACAAAATGAACGTATTTTTGAAAATATGATTTTTTTAAAAAAGTTTTGATGTCCTATCTGAAATGCTTGAGAAATGGGGGGGGGGGGGGGGGGCACTATCTAGTATTGCCCGGTTTGGAAATATCGTAGATCCGGGGCTGATGTGCAGAGCAGTCTGACGTATAGTGGGGAAGTGGGTAGTCTCCATGTGACCCGTGTTTACATTTAGTGGTTTCACTGTTTCCTCTTCGTTTACGGCTCTCACGTCAAATGAAAACAAAACTGTTTTCTGTGGCCTGGAGGTATCAAGTGAATTAAAATACATTCACATAATTACGGAAGGCTAAAGTACGTTATTAGTTTCAGATTTTATTTTATTTCCATATTTCTGACAGTCAAGCATTAATTCCTTTGCAGAACAGTGAAGTAATTTTTGTCGATTTGAAAGAAATTTTCTTTTATTAATCTTTTACGCTGAGGCAGTCAATATATTTGAAATGGAATGTTTAATTCCACACTATTGGTTAGTTTCAACTGTTCGCTGCATTTCAAGTGCACATTTTCATCTTCTAGCACGTATATATTTGCCGTAATAAAGAACCAAACATAATACAGTACTGGTACTCCAAGAAAATTTACATCCCGAAAACCTCACTGAAAAGCTTAATATCAGTTCGAGGCCTACTGCACTGGCAATCTTGACATACGAATGTGCTCTTTAAACATGCACTTTAAATGTGCACATTGCAGTATGGGTCACGAAATTCCGATGCTCTTGGATGCTCTGATGTCTTGTTTCTTATATGACATAATGTAAGATCTCTTAATGTTTAACGCGTACGAACATACGGGCCTCCTATGTCATCGTAGCTGCGCAAGCGCGGTGGCGCCTGTTACTTGGCGTTCTCTGGCAACTGCTCAAACGAACCTATTTCCAACAGGTTGCAGGAAAATACTGCGGATGATGGTTTGAAAAGCGTTACTTTGAAACTAAATTTCCTTTTACGCAAGTTGAACTACGAGCGAGAATGTACGATGAATTTCGTAAATCAGAGAGCGTTTGACACTGATTTAAAAATCAACTCTTTGATGACTAGCCATTTACATGAATTTCGAGCCCAGAAGATCAGACATTTATGTCGTTATTGAAATTTTACTGTTGCATTTGTGTGATATATCTTAAAGTATAATACCTGCTTAAAAGACCAACATTATATGTGAAAGCTTAGCTTCTCTTGCAGCGTATTAATCTTAGAAACCAATATTATATGTGAAAGCTTTGGTTTTCTTGTAGCAACTCTATGTATATTAATTTAAACCATTAACATTTCCTGTTTGTGTGTTCGCACTACTTAACAGTGATGTTGTTATTGGCTGACTACATCACGTGTCCTAAGCTCTGAATATCCGCTGTCATCGGATGGCGAGATCACGTGGCGTGAGCTATGACTGGCTTACGAAAGCGCATCGCAAACCCGATTTCAATGCTTCGGAAATGAAAATGTGGTGTTTGGTGGAATTCGAATTTATACTTTCGTAATACGAAAATGTGCAGCGTACATTTTGCTGTACATCAAAGATCTTTCCGAAATGTGTCTCTTTCTCTGAGTTTTGTTTTCTAAAGTGCTGGAAAATTCTATGCCTTTGTATAAAACCATAACCATTCAAAGGTATGATAAGTTATATAGAGTTCCGAGAGAAAATATACTATCAGTTAACAGGGAAAAAGTATGTTTTCACCCGGGAGAAAGTGTATTTTTAACCGGGAAATCCGGGAATTTTTTTTCCTTGTCCATGTATACACCCTGATTATGTAATTGTGTATGTGTGTGTGTGTGGGGGGGGGGGGGGTGTATGTTGAGATGTTACAGTCATTTTAAATTATCATATTCTGATATTTTATTCATATGTGTGTTATTCAGCAACATTTGGTGCCTTCCCTTGGATGACGCTAATCGTAAAAATATTTGAAAAACAGGTATTCAAACACCACAAGCATTGCCCAAAGGCAGATTTGCGACAGTGATATTTCTTCATATGAATCTCACTCCAGAAAGAAACATTGTTATCATTGGTGAAGATTTCAGACATTGATGATAATTTTGCAGCAAACCATACATAACAGATCACTTTCCTGTTAACTGGTACTTGCAATTGATTATAAGAATTACAAGAATTTCACCAAAAACAATCTCAAATAATTTTCTCATTTTTTCTCTTTTGTAGTTCATTCATCTGACGTACAATTAGTAGACAAATAAGGACAATGTTATATCAATATACATTCATGTAGTAAACTTCTACAGACTTGAGTATATAAATGAAAAACAAAAATGAAAGTAATAATTGGATTTCAGACACGGGGTGCAAAAATGAAGCCGAGATGCTAACCAATGTGCCACCATTTTGTCTAGGGATATTTCACGTTTACACTTCATTGTTAATAGTAAGATAAGCATATCAGAAGTTTTGTATGTATTCATCCCCTTCATCCAGAGCTTGGTAAAAACAGCTGAAAATGAAGTACATGAATGAGTACCAGTTGTGTATGTGTGTGTGTGTGGGGGGGGGGGGGGGGATGCTATGTTAAAAGAGTGTGTTTTTGTATGAAAAGACTATGTTACTGATGGAAAATGGAATTTAAAACTCAAAACGTGTACTGAAACATATTATAAACTTTGTTTCCAAGCAACATCTGAGTAAACATAAAAAAAATTAAGAAAATTAAATTTTGTCTTATTTTTATCTCAAGTTAAATACCTTTCATAAATGTTTATAAGTATCTTGTTACTTACGACTACTTAAAAAATAACCTTCAAGCTTTCTTGGTGGTATTCATACAGAAAAATCTCTTGGGGATGCAGCCAAGACATTTTATGTATTAAGAATAGCATTTCTAAGGCAGAGATTTTTCTTTACATTAAAATACAGGGTGATTCAAAAAGAATACCACAACTTTAAAAATGTGTATTTAATGAAAGAAACATAATATAACCTTCTGTTATACATAATTACAAAGAGTATTTAAAACGGTTTTTTTTTTCACTCAAAAACAAGTTCAGACACACGAGCAATATCAACCCGATACTCCAACTCGTTCTCGGCCGTCCAGAACTTTTCCCTTTGCACAAACACCCATTCTCTGTAAACTGTTTATACCAACGTTTAATACACAACCTATCAGGAGGTTTAACACCATACTTCGTTCGAAATGCACGCTGAACAACTGTCATCGATTCACTTCTGCTGTACTCAATAACACAAAAAGCTTTCTGTTGAGCGGTCGCCATCTTAGCATCAACTGACGCTGACGCCTAGTCAACAGCGCCTCAAGCGAACAAATGTACAACTAAATGAAACTTTATAGCTCCCTTAATTCGCCGACAGATAGTGCTTAGCTCTGCCTTTTGTTGTTGCAGAGTTTTAAATTCCTAAAGTTGTGGTATTCTTTTTGAATCACCCTGTATTTTCTTCTAAGTTTCATTATTGCTATTCCATAAGAAATTTCAATCATTTAACATAAAATATTTAAGTCGATGAGAAAAATTGTATAGTGTCAAAAATTGATTGTGGACTGAAAAAAGGGAAGTTATGTATATTTTTTAATCTGCTGGATACGTCATTGATAAATAATTTTTTTCCCAGTATTTAAAATACATGTATCACTCCGCATCATTCTGGCCCAGCGCAGCAGCAGTATACAAATGTTAAAAATTTAAATAATAGTCTCTGTTGCAGATACTTTATTGGTGACACGTTTCACGCTCCTAGAAGATCCTCAGATCATTCTTGAGCCGCCGAGACCGGCTTCTGTGGTCTCCATGGCTCAAGAACAATATGAAGAAGCGGGAAGCATGTCATCAATAAAATATATGCATCATACTGTTATTTTCATTTTTACCTTTGGTGTTTGTTTTTAAATAATTATTTGTGTCAAAAATTTTGTTAAAATAATTTTTCTCTACACTAGTCTTATGTTTGGCCCACCCTATCTTAGGAATAGTTCCATTTTCAACATAGCACTGAAATATGGTTAAATGTGACAAGAATAGATAACTAATAATAGAAAAAGATTGCCAGAAAATAACACCGACAAATGACACCGAAAGTGCAAAAAATAACACTGATTTTGGCCATAAAATAACATCCATTTTTTCCTGTCCCTAATTATGTATACTCCTGTTCAGGTGAGACGTTTTACTCGAAAGTCTCTTGCCCGGCCTTTCTTTGAATCTTGTGATCCACTGTGAGCATTTGTGGAACCCATTGTGAGCACCTCTTTGAATATCTGAGAATCTGGATCATTGCAGATTGCACTTCTAATGCTGACCAACAACTGTAGAGCCAATTGTCGAGTTGTGATGCGCCGGTCAGCACAAATAATGCCATCCACATGATTCAGCATGTCTGGAGCAGTGGCTGTGACAGGACATCCAAGTGTGGCTGTCATGGAGCTCTGTTTCTGCATTTTCTGAAGCTGTAACTGTGGTGTCACCGCCAGACACCACACTTGCTAGGTGGTAGCCTTTAAATCGGCCGCGGTCTGTTAGTATACGTTGGACCCGTGTGTTGCCACTATCATTGATTGCAGACCGAGCGCCGCCACACGGCAGGTCTAGAGAGACTTCCTAGCACACGCCCCAGTTGTACAACCGACTTTGCTAGCGATGGTTCACTGACAAAATACACTCTCATTTGCCGAGACGATAGTTTAGCATAGCCTTCAGCTACGTCATTTGCTACAGCCTAGCAAGGCGCCATATTCAGTTATCATTGACATTGTGAATCATGTACCGTCAAGAGCGACGTTCATCATTAATGGATTAAAGTTAAGTATTCCACCAGCTACGCCCGTTTTTCTAAATTGTAATTTCCTTGTCCTGTTCCAGACCTCACGCCAGCCTGTGTGAGCTAAAACGCGTGCCTTTTGGCCTCCTCTAGCAACACGGTGTTGGCTCTCCTGCCAACAACAACAGTAACTTTCTTTACCCATCACCCAACTATACTCCTATCAACTGAACACAAATGTTTATGGATGTTCACCACAATTTCTTTTTCTGCACACAAGAATTCAATAACAGCACGCATCTTGTAACGTGAGTCATATGTAGACACCATTTTGATGCTGTACTATGGCTCTGCCATTTGCCAGAATGGTTCAAAACTTCACCAGCGCACAGAACAAACATCAGATGTGAAGCACCAACAAGTACGTTTGTCTATGTATATTAATGGCTTTTTTAAAAATGTGGGGCGTTACTTATTGAACGACCCTTGTAATTCAGATAACACAAGCATTGCAATATCGAACACCCTGAACTCTACTCTGTACAGAGATATTTTATCTCAGTATCACTGTGGCTTTCAAATGTTTCTGTTCATTATTGATTAGCTGGTGTACTGGAAACTAGTAACTACTTAGTAAGTAAGAATAAGATCTAATAAAATGAAATATCTCAGACATCACTGGTGAATGTGACACTAACACTGTGCTTGCATCAGTAGCAGTTACTGAATGTTGCATCCTGAGGACCATTTGCGAGGCATATTTCAAATTTACCCTCTGAGAACCTCTGTTATGACTTCTGTAGGATCAGGACATTCACCCTGATCCTGATCTCTACTTAAGCAACAGATTGCTAGATGTGGTAAAGCAACATTGATTCATGGGCCTTTTATTTGATAGTAAGCTTTTTCATGCGCACCTGTGGCTGAATGATTCCAGGCAGAGATGCTCTTACTACCCTGTTACACTTTCATGAGTCTTTACTCTTATCTTGTGTAAATTTCGGACATCTGGCCTGCACATCTACGACATGTCGTTGTTGTGCTTGCTGGATCCTTCTCACCACAGTGGTGTGAGATTAGCAACTGAAGCATTGGCTGAGGCTGATGCCAAGCCAGCAGGAGTTGTGTGTCAGCTGCAGCTTGTTAACTATTCAGTAATGCTCAGTTAGCTTTTTAGCCATTCAAGTTATCTAGTTTAGTTTTATAACCAATATCACACATTTTCTGTAGAGTGTGGTGCCCACTGAACCATGATATATATCTTACTGTCATTTCACTCAAAAGAAGAGGGAGATGAAGTTACGTATGTCTTCACAATTTGTACTTGCAGATGATGACACAACCACGAAGTTTGAGGTGATCTTTAAAGTGTTACAGTAAAGTCTAACAACCTGCTTAACTCTTCTATAATACATTGAGTAAAATAACTTTGTGACTGATGTTTCAGTGAGTTCCGTGGTAGTGGCCAGCTGCCAGCCAATTGTATTTCATTCAAGTTTGTTAGCTGTTTAACTTCTTAGCATTTATATACCAGAACTCAAAATTACAATTTTCTCTAAGTATTAAGTTATGTGTATTAATATCAGTATGTATGCCACAGCATTTGTAAGCAAAAGCATGTTTTTGACTATTTATTTGAAATTGTTAATGCTAATTCTCTTAAATTTTAGGAAGAGAAAGAACAAAATAAAGTTTGCCATGAATTGGAGGAGAGACTTATGACATCAGCATTTTATAAACTTGTGAGTATTGATCACTAGTGCACTTTTACGCACTCTACTTTTACATTATCATTAGTTATTTACATGTACCATTGCTCATAATTGCACTTTGTTAGTATGATGTGGAAGTGTTAATTGGTTTGCAATTTTAATTTACTAATTAAACTACAGGTATGTTATTTGGTTTTTATTGATTGATTTACAATCTTATGATTCTGTCACTTAATGAACATCAGTATGCAGGAATTAATCACAGAAAAAGAAGTAAGGTATTCAGTTATGAAAACCTACCCATTGATGTCAAGGATCTAATACATAATTAAATTAATTACAAATGCAAACTGATATTCATTCAATGAACACACACATTTTACATTGTCAAACAAATATGATATCAGTATGCATTTGTAATTAATTTTATTATGTATTAGATCCTTGGCATCAATGGGTAGATTTTTATAACTGAAAACCTTACTTCTTTCTCTGTGATTAATGCCTGCTTATTGATGTTCATTAAGTGACAAGATCATAAGTTTTGTATGAAATTTTTTTGTCATTTTAAGGTGGACGAAGTGTTGCATCTGAGAGTGAGAGTTTATATTACTGTATCACAAGAAACAAAAGACTGAAGCCATCACTCAGATACTCTTCAAAACATCCACACATTTTCATTATCATTACTTAAGATGTGGGGAACTTGATTGTATGTATTACATAAGTAAATGTAGAATGAAAACATTAATACTACTACTAATAATAACCATGTTATGGCCTGTTAGTAAGAACGAATCGGAATTTTCCTGAAAGTATTTGGCAAAGCCCAATTTAAGATAGCTGAACCAGACAAAAATCCTTTGTCTTCAAGTTAAAGAGCACTTGCATAAGTTCTAAGAGGCCAAGGGCACTGTGTTAAAAGAGGAATGACCGAAGTCCCCCTAACAACCTTAGTCTTTTTCTCTTTCAAGGTCAATGCAACCAACAGTTTTCACTCTTCAAAATGTATTTAAATGTCTTAAAATTACAACAAACCAATCAAGCTGGCCCTAATAAGCCCTGACGTATGAACAATATTGTCTGCTAGTCCATTCACTTCATTGAATTACATCCCTGTAACACAACTAGAAAACCTAAAGGATTCCTGCAAGAAATAGATGGAGTTTGTCAGGAGGAATATCTCCAACTTGGGTTTATAAACCTGAAATTTGCTACTACCAGACTTTGATACACATGGAAACTTACAGAAAGTGTATGGTGAGAAGTGTTTCACATTTTTCAAATAGTAATTAAGGATGTACACACCATATGAAGATGAGTCCTCTGTTTTGTATTCATTGAAAGAATGATATATCATTTTAAACAAGTTCGTGTTGTCAAACATGAATCTTGCAAGTGAGTTGATGAACTGTGGTGCTAGTATTAGAATACTCAGCGTTTTAATTAAAAGTGTACAGTGGCATCAAGAATTAACATTATTTGTGGTCCAGAGAGCTCAGTTTTGGGATAAAAATATATTTTTTTCTGCCTGGGAGCTGAGATAATTTTTCCTATGTATCATAAATTAATTAAAACATCCAAAGTAAATAACATTTGTTATACATAAAATATTTACTAGTCTGGCATGGAAGTGACTGTTGTCAGCAAATAGAACTGTCCATCACAGAAAATGATGGAAGCCACGATTTGGATGCGCCAGTCGGCTGCTGTCATACGTCTGCGCATGCATATTTTCAGAATGTTCTCTGTCCCATGGTAGATTGTTATGTGAACCACAATTCGTCAAAAATGTGCCGGGAACTTTTTGTGCATGAGTTTAAGATTGAAGGAATTTTGGTAAAACCTCCAGCAAAGTCTGCAATGCAAAAGTTAATGGCAAAATTGCATAAGACCGGCTTTGTAGTGAATAAAAGCTGTGATTATTCACAACAAGTTTGAACAACAAAAAAATTGCTTGAGTGAAGGAAAGCACGAAACAAAGTCCAATGAAATCGCAGTGTCATTTATCTGTGCAAGTGGGAATTAAGAACTCGTCATGTCAAAACATCATAAAGGATTTGCATCAGTATCCTTACAAATCTGCTGTTGCGCGTTAGTTATAGTGTCCAGACAAACTTTTGCGCATTGAGTTATGCTGGTGGTTTCTGAGTAAAGTGGAATCAGGACTTTGGGATTCTCAGTTTTGTATTTCATCAGATTACACCTGTACAGCCTGTCAGGGTATGTGAACTCAATGAAAAGGCACCATTATGTTCAGAAACTGTGTAATCCATGTATGACAGAGTTCATAGAAGATGAAAAACTGTATGGATATTTTCAGCAAGACGGAGCAACAGTACGACCTTGTCATGAATGCATGATGTGTTCGGTGAAGAGCGGACAATCAGCAGAGGCAGTGCAATCTCCTGGCCACCTTGATCACCTGATTTCTTTCCCTGTGATTTTTACCTGTTAAGCAAATTGAAGGGTCAGGTGTACTCAAATAATTCTCAGGCAAATTGAAGGGTTAGATGCACTTATTAATCCTCACACATTGGAAAAGCTACAGCAGCACACTGAAAACACTATTGTTGCTATCCCTCCAGTAGAGCTGCTATGTGTCTCTCACAGTTTTATAAATCAATCACTGTGCTGCCTCAGTGTCAGTGGTGGCCATTTACATCATTTTCTGTGATGTCCATTAACTCCCTCATTAGTCTCATTGTAAATATTTTCCGGGCTAGTTTTATTTTGCTGACCCTGTGTGTTACAGATGCTGACTGTGGACAACAGTCAAATTGGAAAAAATAGCCATCTTCAATCTATGCAGGAGGTCATAAATATGTTCCTTAGACAAGAGCTTTCACTGACTCTCAGTCCAAGAAATTAAGTCTTCTCTGTTTCACTAACTATGCTACAATTGCAAGAAAATTGTCACTGTGAATAGTTTAGGAAACAATCTCAGCAAACCTCTTAGATTGTTTGTGCACAATGCTGCCATTTACCATCTAGTAAAGTTGACAGTATGAATCATAAAATTATGTAGACAAGATATCTGCATGGTGCAAAGAGTGGCAATTGTACCCAAACAATAAAAAGTGTGAAGTCATCCACGTGAGTCTTAAAAAAGTTCTGTTAAATGACTGCTACATGAAAAATAATACAAATTTAAAGGTTTTTGATTCCACTAAACACAAAAGGATTACAATTACAAATAACTTAAATTTTAGCAACAACATAGAAAATATTATGGGGAAGGTGAACCAAAGACTGTGTTAATTAGCAGAACACTTAGAAGATGCAACAAATCTAATAAAGAGATTGCCTACACTGTGTTTGTCCATCCTCTTCTAAAGAACTGCTGCTCACTATGGGACCCTTACTAAATAGAACCAAGGGGGGACATCGAAAAAGTTCAGAGAAAGGCAGTTCATTTTGTATTATCACAAAATAGGGAAGAGAGTGCCTCAGATATGTTACACAACTTGGTGTATCAATCATTGAAAGAAAGCCATTTTTCGCTGTGGCAAGATCTTTTAATGAAATTTCAGTCAGTAACTTTCTTCTCTGAATACACTCCCACTTCCAGTGACAGAAACGACCATCATAATAAAATAAGAGAAATTGGAGCTTGCCCAGAAAGATTGAGGTTTTCATTTTTCCCATGTGCTGTTCAAGAGTGGAACAGTTGAAAAATATTCTGAAAGTGGTTCTTTGAGCCCTCTGCTCTGCAGAGCAGTCATGTAGGTCTATGTGTAGATGAAGAGAATTGTGTATAATAAACTGTTTCTTACTGCCGATAAGTGTCAGCCTATTAGATGACAACCAATAGTTACTCCTCTCCGCAGTATGAATTGCTGCTTTTCAATTCCTGACCTGAATTTGTAGTTATATGTATGACTGTATCATTAGCTAATAAGATAGTTTTGAGTTGTCTAATAGTGTTGAAGGCAAGCAGAATCACCACATTACAATTACCTCAGTCATTTGCTAGCATATTTCCTTTGTAAACCAACTGTCTGCATCTTGTTTCTCAGATAAGACATAAACTAGTTGAATATTTTAACGTACTTCAATGGCGTTCTCATTTATTTAGCACAGGCCTGGCCAAACCGTGCCTGTGGACACAAGTAATCTGGCTGCACTCCTTTTTAGCTCTCATAGCACAGCATTGAATGGGGCCATGGGCTGAGGAGGAATAGGAGGTTGCAGCCAAATGCTGCTAGAGCAAAAGAGTAATCAACTTGTCATACCCAATTGTGTTCAATTCAGTTTACATTCTCCCACAGAAAATACTGTGGTGTCTACACACTATTCCAAAAAAAGAAAAAGAAAAAGTTGAGTACCATGTCATTCAGTTCGGAACTGGAATTACTTTACAGTTTTGTATTATTTGAAGGCTATGCAAATTTGCTTAATATGCCATTGCCCTGTTATGAGCTGCAAAAAAACATGCATTGGAAAGACATTACTGCACCAGCCACAAGGACGATATGACGCACTTGTCTTCTGGTGAATGAGAGAGAATGCTGGATGAAATGAAGGTAGCCCTTAGGGATAAAACTGAGTTAAGGGTTGGTCAAGTGAATACTGTAGCATTGATTTGGAAATGTAGTTCTAGCTGCCAGATTTCCTCTTCCACAGTTAATTTTTGCTCCCATGTAAACTCTCAACCATTTTTGAAACTTGCTTTGGTTGTCAGGTTATGTCTTGTTTTTAAAACTTTTTAGATAATCTGGACAGAGTGGCTTTTTGTCCAGTGAACTAGAAGTAGAAATACTAGACTGGCGACAAAGTTGACTAATGCTGATATTTAATTGAAGAGACACAGGCTTTGTGCTGACTAAATTAGAAACCAGAACTAACATTCAGCCAGTCTAGCAAAACTACTTCATGTCTAAACATGTAAACATGACAGGGAAAAACAGTTTCGGGAATTTGATTTTCATCGTCCAGAAGTTGTCTCACATAAATGCAGCAATTGTGTTGCAAACATATTTTCAAATGTTTCCTGCTTGTGCAGTCTTTGGCACGTAGCTGTATCACTTGCACAATTCTTTGGAGTAGCACAATGGTGGGTGAAGCTGTAATGCTAAGCAGACTTGGCTGCACTCCCAGAATGCAAGTGCATGCTGAGAGCACAGATCTTAGCCAGGTTTGAGTTAGTAGTATGCTGTTGTTCACTCAGTCAAGAGATTTTGTTATGTTGCTGGCTGTTTTTTTTTTTTTTTTTTTTTTTTTTTTTTTTTTTTTTTTTTTTTTTTTTTACACCATCCAATATTTTGTGCAAGAAAAAATATTTTGCTTAGTTAACAGAAGAGCTATTTCTAAAACCTAACTGCATTTTTCAGTAATTCGTGCTGAAAGTAATTGGTAGATTACCTTTTGAAATTTTTGAAAACACAGATAACACTGATAAAGACACATAGTTTTCTAATAGTTCTCTCCTTTATTGAGTAAGAGTCAATGAATATGTAATAACTTCATAAATTACCTACTTGAAAAACTGTGTTCCATAAGTCCTCATGATGAATACATCATAATTATTACAGTTTAGATTATTTTTTCACTTTACCTGATAGTTGACATGAGCACAGAAGCTACTGGAAGTTCAATGAGTTGATCATTAGACTCCATGTTGGTTACACAAGCAGCTAACAAAATAACAGCTCACATGTGCAGAACCTCATATGCGTGATTGTGCTACATTCCAGTATTATTAAGCTTGCCGTGGTGTGTGACACAGCTAGTGGTCATTACAGTAATAAAACTGACAGTCCTGATTGATCTTCAACACAGAAATTTCAGCTTTTCTAACCACATGCTTGGCTTAGTGTAGTTGATTTCCAATCATATTTGGCACCACCCAGAGTATACATAAAGCTTATTAAATGCCACAGAAATAGTGTGTAGAATTTCATACATCATTTCTATGCAAGTGAGATGAACCACTCAGTCACGGAATATAGTTCTTCTAAGGTTCTGCACATCCAGATAACATCTGGAACTTTGGTCCAAATATTTTTCTTTGTATTTGTCATCCTGTTTTCTTGATGTAGTAGTTAATGATGATCTCTCTGTTGTGTAGAGTGCTTGTGTAGGAATAACTGTGTAGTAGTGACAAAGTTTGGCTTTATTGGACAGTGATTTCTTGTTGTCCATATTTCAAATAATTTTGTAGGCTTTACACATTTTTTCTGTGGGTTTTTTGTTAGCTACTTTTTTATTGCTAGTGTTTCCAGTTATTTCACCTAGATACTTGAAGTTTTGATCTTGTGCGATGAACTCACAATCACGATCAGTATGGTTGAAATCCCCATCTGCTCACCTATGGTTAGGTTTTTCCAAGGCTTCCCTGAATCAATGAAGGCAAGTTATGAGCCTCCCAACAATGCTATCCATGGTACCCGAAAGAGTTTGATGAGCCGCATGATCAGTGATGGATATTTACACCACCAGTTTTCTTGCTTTACATGATCACCAAATGATCATCTCATTATGGTTAGTCCAGATAAATCAGTCAGTTTTCCTATGTGAAAGAACTGGCCTGGAAGGTAACATATATATTCTCCATGCTCTCTGCATTACTGACTTCCGTGGAGTAACTATAACTTGATAATCATTTTGGTGATACATGGTCAACAAGCTATCTGGAAGTGTAAATGAGGCTCACGAAAACTAACAAAAGTTTGCAA